>NC_056626.2:359108375-359268375 GCF_002870075.4 Lactuca sativa | reverse complement strand
AGATGCAGATTAAGGATTACTTATATCATAAGAAAATACACTACCGTTATTTGAACATAAACCTGAGAAGATGGATTTGGCATAATAGAACTTGTTGGACAGACAAGCCTTTGGTGTTGTCAGACTATCACTAGCAAAGAATGTCACGTACAACATCGTCAATGAGAAGACCGCATCAAAGGGCAGGATCCCACAGATGAAGAATGTGACATTCGACTTCTATGAAACATGCGTATTCGGTAAATAAAAAAGAGTTACTTTCGTGAAGACGGGTCAACCACCAAAATCAGAGAAGCTTGAGCCGATACATTCTGATGTCTTCATTTCGACATCAATTTCTTCAATATGAGGTTATCAGTATTACGTTACCTTTATAGATGATGCTACAAGAAAGGTGATATTGCCATATTTATACTTATTTTTAGTCAATATTTAAGTACATTTTTATTAATAAGTTGGTAATTTGTTTAGAATAATGGTACTTATGAGCTTAAATGTTATTTGCAGCCAAAAAGGAGACATTTTGAAGAAAGGGGACTAAAAGCGTTAAAGAAAGAAACTTTGGGAATTAAAATATTAAAAGAGAAGAAAATCTGGAAAAAGCGTTCTCACATCGTGGAAACTTGAAAATTCACGACGTCAGAGTTGGTTCTAGAAGATATGTACGCGGGTGAAGGAATCTTTGATGGACACGGTTATCTGAAACTCACGACGTGAATATCTTATTATTCACGACGTGAATTTGTGAAAATCAGCAACTATATAAATCCTTGACCATTACGAATAGAGGAGACTTTTGGCTAGAGAGAGGAGTTCCAGAAGACGATTTTGAGCAGAGAAAAGTTCCGGGAAGAGGCTTTCAACACCAAAAAGAGTGAAGGCCCATAATTTAGTTTATTTTTGTTAATTAAGAACATGTTTTATTACACTTTGATTTGTGTTAGTGTGTTAGTTGCTATGATGGGCAGCTGAATCTAGCTACTCTTGTTTAGCTAGATGAAGCTTCCAACTTATGAATAGCTCAATTTTTATGGATTTATTTAGTTGGTAAAATTGCTTGTGTTTGATTTGTATTACCTAGCATGCTTGTGTTTGTTTCTCTAATTGCTTGATTGCATGTTTTGTGTAGCTTAGTGACCATTAACTGCATGAACTTGTTTACCTAATGATTTAGTGAACATTGAATTGTTAGAGCTAGGATTGACCAATCTTAGTTAGTAGTTAGAGTAAATAAGCTTAGCTGTGCTAGAGAACGTGTATTGTGAGTATAATTGCGTTTATATAACAAATCTTATATAGCATATTTACATTCATAATTACATCTGTGTTTAATTGCGTGTGAACATGCATAGTTTGACATGAATTAGTTAATTATTGGTAAAGTTAGAACTAAATTACTAATACAATTAAAACCAACTTGATAATCCATAATCATTAGCTAGCCATAAGGAAGAAGTGGATTCAAAATAGACAAAAGTGTGTTTTTACTTATTGAATTTGAGTAAAGTTCGTCTGATCTTGTAATATCAGATAAAACCCCTTTTAAACTTGTTAATAATTAGGTTAATTTAATAGTAAATAGATTAATTAGTAACACTGTTCCCTGTGATCGACATCCGACTTACCCAAGCTATACTGTAATTTGACTAGGTACACTGCCTATAAGTGCATAGTTAGTTTAAGTTTGTTAGGTTATAAATATTAAAATTAGTGGGTAGTTTTGTGCACATCAAAAGGTATGGGTTTACTTTCTGAAAAATAAATATGACATTTCTCTACTTTTAAAAGGTTCAAAGATGATGTGGAGAACGAGACAAATCTGAAGATAAAATGGTTGAAGTTATATAATGGGGGTGAATACAGCAGCAAGGGGTTTACCGATTACTATGTAGAATATGAAATCAGAACCGATTACTGTGCAGATCACGAAATCAGAATGTTGAAGATTGTGCCAAAAACTCCTTAGCAAAATGGTGTTGTGGAGAGGATGAATAGAACATTAAACGAGAGAGCTAAAAACATGAGGTTACATGCAAGGATGCCAAAAATGTTTTGGGCAGACGAAGTGAGCATAGCTGCTTGACTTATAAATCGTGGACCCTCAGTCCCCATTAAGTTTAAAATTCTAGAAGAGGAATGGCAGAAAAGGGAAGTATCTCCCTCTCACCTTAAAGTATTTGGTTGTAATTTTTATGTTAAGGTTAAAGATGCAGAAAAGACAAACTTGAAGCCAAAGCTAAGAAGTGTATCTTTATCGGGTACGGGTTAGATGATATGGGATACAAATGTTGGGATATTCAAACCATGAACGTGATCAGGAGCAGAGATGTCACTTTTAATGAAGATTCCCTCTATAAAGATGATCTAGCTATGGCTCCAAACAAAAGCAAACAAAGTTAGAAGGCGGTGTTTGAAGAATTGACAGATGTTGATGTTTTACAACCTAAAACAAGTGAAGGCTCACAAAATAGTGGGAGTGCTGAAGAGACTATAAATACTGAAGTCAACGGGAGTTCTGAAGGAGATAAAGACTCAAAAACCAAAAATCCCATATCAATCAAAAAATGAAGCTCCAAATCAAATTGATGTTGAAACTCTGAATCTCAAAAGATCGACCAGAGATCGAACACCCACTAGCAAATATTCTTCATCAATTAATCATCTGTTACTGATAGAGAATGGAGAGCCGAAGTCTTATCCGAAGGTGCTGAAGCTAAAAGACTATATAAAATGGAAGTGAGAAATGAAGGAGGATTTGGATTTGGATTCAGTTGACAAGAACCATACATGGTATTTGGTCAAATTACCAGCATGAAAGAGAGCTTTGCGAAATAAATGGATGTTCAGAATCAAGGACGAAGTTGATGGAAACAAGAGGTATAAAGTCATACTAGTTATAAAGGGTTCCCAACAGAATGAGGGGGATTGACTACAATGAAATCTTCTCGCAGTTGTGAAGATGACTACTATTTGACTGGTCTTGAGTATTGTGGCTGCTAAAAATTTACACTTGGAACAGCTGGATGTTAAGATTGCATTCTTACATGGTGACCTTGAGGAAGATATTTACATGTCCCTACCATAAGGTTTCCGTGTGAATGGTAAGGAGAATCTTGTGTGTAAACTGAAGAATAGTTTATATGTTGAGAGAAAAACTTGGAGACACACTTGAACAAACGTTAGAACAAGTATATTATGGAATAGTTAATCTCAAAGGATCTAAAAGCTCAACAATAATATAGTTAGATAGTTAGAGAGTTAGTTGCGAAAAGTAAAGAAATATAAATGACAGCAATTGTTATATCAAGAATACACTTAAGCTGATTCGTAACAAGGAATGCAATCACTCCGAGTTAGTAAGGAAGATCAAACTTAGTGATTAAGTCTTAAAGACTTTCTCCGGAGAGAGGTTATAATCAGATATGCTTTAGTAACAATTGAAAATAAGAAGAATAGAAAGATAGATAAATGAAGAAGATAACTTGGAGAAATGTATTCAGAATAATACGCAAGTTATCAGTGATTAAGTGTAGAGATATTCTAATACAAGAGAATAAGTCTCTATTTATAGAGACTCTGAACTATTCTAGACTACAACTCTATAAGCAGCCATGCAAGGCATACTGGATAATAGAGTGTATTACATAAAAGACAATAAGTAATCTAGATAAGTAGACCGCGGTAGCAAAAGACTGATTGCGGTTGCTGATGAAGAACTGACTCTGGGTGCTGAATTGGCTGTGGGTGCTAAACCGTTGCGGTAGAGAGATGGTTGCGGTAGCTGAGTTTAAGAGGGTCACTTTTATGACTCAACAATTTCCCCCTAAGTGACCTCTTTAACTCTGGTTCAGCTATCAAGTTTGAGAAACTTGATTAAAATCCACCAGAACTTCCTGACATTTTCCAGCCATGTGATTCTTCTCGAAATTTCAAACTTGACTTCTGCAGTAGTATGCTTCGATTTTTCAACTGCGGTCCGGCAGATGTCAAGTTGTTTCTTGGGCAAGCGGTGCATGGCATTCATCGGAATGAAGTATTTGACGTTGTTAGTCTTCCGTTTGAATATGATTCCAAGTTCAGGGAAGTTTGTTGCGCCTAGTGATCTTTCTTCGAAGCCTTCGATAGGCATTGGCACAGGTTTAAATGGTGGGAGATCAAACTTCTTGATGATGGTAGGGTAGATACCCGCATCTATTTTGGCAAAGTCACAGACTGTATCCCTCAAAAAAGAGTTGGCTTTTTCAAGCGCTATTTGCATCTTAGGGTGCTTTTCTGCCTTGTTCTGGAACACCCTGGCAATAAGGAAGATTTCTTCCGGATTCATGCAAGGGAAGTCTGCCTGGGTGCAGATGTAGTCATGCTCCCTTTTGGTGAGAGTATACTGGATGAAATCAGCCTTCATGAACTTCCGCATCTTGTAGTTCTTGACTGCGGATGGTCTATCGTTAGACCATATATTTTCAATGGGGGAGCCATGCTTGGCATAAAATCGGTTAAGTCTTTCAAACTCCATTGGCAGTCGTTTGTGAGCAGGAAGGCTGCAGTCAAATGACTCAAATACAGCAAAGTACTTGGCATTTGGAGAAATTGGAATATCCCAGTATCCATCAGCAGGGGGTTCAGCATATGTGAGGTGCGGGGTGTAGTCTTCATCTAATAGCCTACGGTGCGGATTGACCCATGAGTTAATCAAAGACTCATCTATCATAGTGTCGAATCCGCATTCTCTCCAGATCAGTTCAGCAAGCTTGGCCGCCTTCCAATAATGTTTTCTTTGGGTTGTGGCAGAGGAGTCTGTGGAGCTTGCGGATGACATGTTCTCCTCAAGATTTTTGAAGTGAGGAGGAGTCTCAGGCTTTTTAGGAGTATCTTTTGGAGGTGAAGTATGGGGAGATGGAGTATGTTGTGATGGTTGCGGTGAGGGTTGTGGTGTTGGAATTTTTTCAGTGGTGAGAGGGGGACTCTGATGGATAGATGTATCAGCGTGGTGGACTTGTTGTTGTTCTTCTTCTTCTTCACTTCCCCTTCTTGAGGAATGCAACAGAGGTGCTTCCTCAAGCCATTGCTTAAGTCCATCCACCTTGGCACAGACTTCTTGAAACTGAGCTTTGATGGCCTCTGCCAATTGGGAATTGTTTGGAGTGGAGGAGTTGAAGAGCAGCTTGTGAATTTCCTTGGTAAGCTGGAGGATCTCAGGGCCATGGAAGTTGGAGGTAAGAGATTTCTGCAGTCTGTTGATGGTTGCGTGAAGAACAAAGATAGTGGACTCATAACCAGTATGAGTCTCATCTATCACTTTTTGAGAGTGAGCAGCTTGATCCGCGATGGCTGCTTGAAGATCCTTTTTTATTGTGGTCACCTCAGTAATGAGGCGTTCCGCTACAGCCATGAAGTCCTTATGGTCACCTTGCGGTTGTTATCAAGGGACAAGATCCCCATCTCTACTTTGAGAGAGATGCGTACAGCAGCAATACGCTCCTTTGTCTCCAGTCGTTCAATTCTTTCAATCAATGACTGCGGTCCTGGAGTGTCTTCAGGTTGAGGTTGAGTGGGTTTAACCGTAGCCAAGATTTGATCTACTTTGGCTTGAAGGCTCATGAACTCCTTCCGGGTGACAACATTCTTCTTCTTCTTTTTCTTCTCTTTAGGCTTGGAAGTTGAATGCTGAGAACCAATGGACTCCTCTTCTTCTTCAAACATCATCAGGTCATCATCTGAAGGTGTCGGTTTGTTGACCTCTTGGATGTCTTCATCATCAAGACCGAAGGTAGGGGCTGAGCTGAGTTCGATTGCAGGCCCTTCGTCTTGTGATGGGTTGACAGTAGGAGTGGGAGATGGAATAGGAGTTGGAGTAGGAGGAACTTTGGAGGTAACTGTGGCTGCGCCTGAAGCTTGAGCTTTCAACATAGTTTCTGCCATCTGATCCATCCAGTTTTGAACCATTTGGATTGTGGCTACGGTATGGGCATTGCTGATGGCATTTTCCCAATACCTTGCCACGGACTGGATCTCCTGTTCTTTTTGTTGATGCTACTTGATATGTTGCTCCTTGAGGGATTGGAACGCCCTCTTGAATGCAGCATACTAATGGGGTTTTGAGCATTCTAACACTTCCTAAGTGTACATGCAACCCTAATAAACCTTGGATCTATGTTTGTCTAAGATACATGCAAATAATTATTTTTCCAAGGTTTATATCCTAACTAGCATGGCATAAGGAACATGAAACAAATAAAGCTAGTAGAAATACTTACCTTGTAGTAGTAGTAGTTGATTGGTTGGAGTTTTATAGCCTAGCACCAATAGTGTGGATGCCTCAAATGGAAATCACAAATCACCACAAACTTGGAACTTTGAGAGAATAGTCACTACTATCTTGAAATCGGCCCTCTTGCTTTACTCACCTCAACTAGCATGATTTCAAGAGCCAAAGCCTCCTTTATATAGTGTGGTGGATTAGGGTTACATCCATGTAAACCCTAATACCCATGTCTCTTCATTTCCATGAGATCCATGGGTTAAAGCTCCATGGAGTATCCATGGACTTTCCATGCAAGCCTAGCCCATTCCAAATAAGCATTAGCCCACACTATATAAATATAGAAGCACATATTTAATTAGTAATATCTTTGATCTCTAAATTAATCCCAGATTAATTATAGATCAATACTAATTAAATAATATGATCTTATATTAATATATTAGAACTTATAATATATTAATAAATCATAACTTGTACTATTCTCAAAAAATTATCCATAAATTTTTCGGGTTAAGTGCAACCCAAAAGGACCATGTCGGGTCGGGTCAAATACATACCAAATATAGTTATGGACTTAGACACTATATCCAACAGTCTCCTACTTGGATAAGTCTAACAACTATAGTTGCAAGTATGACTTCAAGAACCGATCAACAATCGAAGCTCTTTAAACTCTGTTGAACTAGAACGCGACATTTTATATAAGTGATCATATAATCCTCTATTCTAGATATCAGCCGGACAAATACATGGAACATGGTCTTACTTATTGTCCAGCATTTGTTTCCCGATTTCCGATTTGTTTGACATAGAACTTAACTGAACAGATCAATTTAGTTCTGACCGGGCCCGGTACATAGGTCAAAACAAAATCATCGAGGGGCCCAGATATCGCTTCTAATCCTAGAAGGAACAAATAAACTTCGACTCATATGTTTGTTCTACCACTTATTGAATTATACACAAAGGCACGTTTTATAACATCAAGTTACCAATGCATTTTCGTACAATCAATGGATAACCAATTCGTAAGTAACAAATCATATCTCTAGGTTTGAAGACTTACATGATATTACCGTCTCACGATCACTCGAGACAAATTCTATGAAGTGATTCCAGTGAGCGTGGGTTGAGTCCAATGCTCAGAACTTATGAGCACTCATGATTGTTGTAGCCATGTCCAACACCTTGGACCTCTACAACCAATCATGACAGTCTTGATTCATACCTACTTCCGACATATGATCAACTGTGGAGGTTTGAATAATATGATACACTAAACATAATTATTGTGGAAGTCAAAACATGCAAAAGAAATATAGTAAACGATCGACAAGAGATAGCAACACTTTGCTCATAAATAAAACACCTTTTATTCATCATCTAATGTCAATTACACTTTACAAATTTCGAGATTATCTAACTACTAAAACTAATATCATCCTTCATCCCTATGCTCCGAGCATGCTGGAGATGCTTGGCCCGAGTCAGTCCCTTCGTGAGGGGATCTGCTGGGTTCTCATCCGATGATACCCTCTTTGCCACGAGCATTCCTTCTTCTATTCGATGTCTGATGAAGTGATATTTTCTGTCAATGTGTCTAGATCTTCCATGATCTCTTGGTTCCTTGGCTAAGGCAACCGCACTATTGTTGTCACAGAAAATCTACATTGGCTCCTTTATAGCTGGTACAACTCCAAGATCTCCAATGAAGTTCTTTAGCCATATAGCCTCCTTTGCAGCCTCGCTTGTTGCTATATACTCTGATTCACAAGTGGAATCAGCCACTGTCTCCTGCTTGGAACTTTTCCAAGTAATTGCCCCTCCGTTTATGGTAAAGACCCAGCCCGACTGAGAGCGGAAATTATCCCTGTCAGTCTGAAAGCTATCATCACTGTACCCTACAACTCTCAAGTCATCACTCCCACCAAGGGTAAGGACCCAGTCCTTAGTCCTTCACAGGTACTTGAGGATATTCTTTACCACAGTCCAGTGTGCCTTGCCAGGGTTCCCCTGATACCTGTTAACCATGCTCAAAGCAAAGGCTACATCAGGTCGAGAACACGTCATAGCATACATGATCGATCCTACAGCTGATGCATAAGGTAGTCGACTCATTTCTGCTATCTCAGCCTCAATACTAGGGCTTTGTGTCTTACTCAATCTGGCATTACTCTGAATGGGTAACTCACCTTTCTTGGAGTTATGCATGTTGAATCTTTTCAACACTTTGTCAACATAGGTGCTTTGACTAAGTCCAATTAGTCTTTTACTCTTGTTTCTCAAAATCCTTATCCCTAGGATATAGGCAGCTTCACCAAGGTCCTTCATAGTGAAACACTTCCCAAGCCAGGACCTTACTTCCTGCAGGGTTGGGATGTCATTTCCTATGAGTAGTATGTCATCCACATACAGTACCAAAAAACTGACTATGCTCCCACTAGCCTTGATATAGACACAAGATTCATCTTCACTCCTTGAAAAGCCAAATTCCTTGACTTTCTCATCAAAGCATAAATTCCATTTGCGAGGTGCCTGTTTCAATCCATAAATGGATTTCTCGAGTTTACACACTCTATTGGGGTACTCTGTACTGACAAAACCCTCTGGCTGAACCATGTAAACATCTCCAGCCAACTTTCCATTAAGGAAAGTGTTTTTGACATCCATTTGCCATATTTCATAGTCATGAAATGCAGCAATGGCTAACAGAACCCTAATAGACTTAATCTTGGCTACTGGTGAAAAGGTCTCATCATAATCAACTTCCGGAGTTTGAGAATAACCCTTTGCAACCAGTCGTGCCATATAAGTGTGTACATTACCATCCATGTCGGTCTTCTTCTTGAAGATCCATTTGCACCCAACTACCTTTCGATCAGGTACATTGTCAACCAAGTTCCAAACTTAATTGTCATACATGAACTGTATCTCGCTATCCATAGCCTCTTTCCATTTAGCAGCCTTAGGGCCTGCCATGGCTTCCGTGTAGCTGTTAGGCTCATCTAGATTTACCAGTGTGTTATCACTGATAAGTGTCTCACCTTCTGTAGTAATATGGAAACCATAATAATGCTCGGGTGCATTCCTAACTCTGGTGGAACGCCTCAAAGGTATAGATTCTTCAGTTGGCTCAACAGGAGTTTCCTCCTCGGGTTGAGGGCTTGGGTTTGAGGTTCCTTCATCACTTGACTCTTGAAGTTCCTCAAGGTCAATTTGCCTCCCACTGTCTCCTTGACTCATGAATTCTCTCTCTCGAAAGAATCCTCTTCTTGCTACAGAGACCAGATTATCACTGGGTCTGTAGAATATGTAGCCAAAGGATTTCTGTGGATAGCCGATGAAAATACA
Source organism: Lactuca sativa (assembly GCF_002870075.4). NCBI lineage: Eukaryota > Viridiplantae > Streptophyta > Magnoliopsida > Asterales > Asteraceae > Lactuca > Lactuca sativa. The sequence continues at coordinate 359,258,762 of NC_056626.2, read as the reverse complement.
CCTTTCGCTTCGGGGTTCGAGCTTATCATGAGTCTCGCGTCTCACGAAAGCCTCACAACCCCAAATCTTGATGTGGTCAAGATTGGGAACTTTTCCAGTCCACATCTCGTGAGGTGTTTTGGAAACCTTCTTTGTAGGGACTAGATTAAGGATATGGGCAGCAGTCTCCAAGGCATACCCCCAAAATGAGATTGGTAGCGAAGCTCGACTCAACATGGAACGAACCATGTCCACGAAGGTCCGATTGCGCCTCTCGACTACACCATTCAACTGTGGTGTCCTAGGAGGTGTCAATTGTGAGATAATCCCACATTCCTTAAGATAGACATATCCATATCCATCTTAATGTTCCTGCCCAACTAATTCTCCACCTCTTGCTTAAACTCTTTGAATTTCTCAAAGGTTTCTGACTTATGCTTGATTAAGTAGACATATCCATATCTACTAAAATCATCAGTGAAAGTCACATAAAACTGATTAGCATCTCTTGTGGTAGTTCTGAAGGGTCCAGACATATCCGTGTGTATGAGGTCCAACAAACCTTCACCTCTAGCACAAGTGCCAGTAAAAGGTGACTTTGTCATTTTACCAAGCAAACAAGATTCACAACTATCATCTGACTTTAGGTCAAATGACTCCAAGACTCCATCCTTTTGGAGTTGGCCTATGCATTTCTTGCTTACATGTCCAAGACGACAATGCCATAAAGATGCTTTATCTAAGCTAGTGGAAGAGTCAATATACAATACATTATTTCCTCGATTATCTACAACAGATACAGTTTCATACATGCCATCACAAGGTAATGCTTTAAAATAATGAACATTATTAAAGGAAGCATCAATACTACCATTATTATTATCAAAATAAAAGGTAAAACCTTGTTTATACAATGCATGGAAGGAAATAACATTTCTTGCCATTTCTGGCGAATAATAACACTTATTCAAATCTAATGTAAACCCACTATTTAGCACTAGGGAATAAACTCCTATCTTGGTGACAGGTGAAGCTTTCCTGTTTCCCATGATCAAGTTTATCTTTCCTTGCTCCACATTCTCACTTCTTCTTAGTCCCTGTAAATCACAACATATGTGAATACCACAACCGGTACCAAGGACCCAAGACTTAGAATGAGGTGAGTTATTAGACAATATAGTGTATATACCTGCATGGTTGGGTTTTACTTTCCCATCCTTCACATCTTGATGGTACTTTGGGCAGTTTCGCTTCCAGTGCGACTTTTCATGACAACAGAAGCATTCATCCTCATTAGGGTTAGCAGAAGGAGTGACAAAACCTTTCTTGGTTTTGCTTGAAGAGGAGCCTTCAAGGGTCTTACCCTTGGTACCCTTAGAGGGGTTCTTTCTCTTCTTTCCTTTTCCATGCCCGATTTCCAAGACATTGGCCGCAGTAGGATTGGGAGTAGGAGTAGTAACAACCGAATTACCCTTTAGACCACTTTCCGCGGTATTCAAGAGTCCCTGAAGTTTACTGAGTGTGACTTCTTCCTTGTTCATGTCATATGTCATGCGGAATTGATCATAACACGATGGTAAGGAGTGCAAAATGATGTCTATTGCTAACTCCTCGGGGAAGTTCACATTCAGCTTCAGTAAACGGTCCACATACCTTTGCATTTTCTACAAGTGGCCCGTGATGGGTTCACCATCCTTCATTCGGGTTGTTATCATGGAGGAGATTATTTCATATCGCTCTTGACGAGCACTTTGATGGTAACGGTCCATCAAGTCCTGGTGCATCTCAAAAGGATAATAGTCCTTATAGGACTTTTGGAGCTCGGCTATCATGGTGGCCATCATGATGCATGCTACTTTTGTAGCATCCCTTTCATGTACCTCATAATCAGCAAGCTCTTCAGGAGAAGCAGTTAGCTCGGGTACCTTTAGCTCCTTGTCGAGAACATATTCTTTGTTCTCATACCGAGTGACCATCCTGATGTTCCTGATCCAATCAGTAAAGTTGGATCCATCGAAGATGACTCTCCCACAAAGATTCATGAGAGAGAAAGAGCTAGTAGGGTTAGAGCCAGAAGCATTATTATTGGAAGACATCTGAAAGGAAGAGGTAATAGATTAGATTAGATTTAGAGATGGTCCTTAATAAAACACCCAAATGCAGTATTAAGGCTAGGACCCAACACAATATTTTATAACTTTGAAGAGGGATGACGTAATCTAAGCTATAAGATATTTGAAGGTAGGTGAATGACGATTCACCAATTTCCACCATGAAAAACGAAATTTTAATTAGGTTTTAATTCGTTTAGAAACTCCTAGATTCTTTGAGATTCATTGAACTTTCTTTAATGGCATGTTTCAATCTCGAGTATGCCCTTCAGTTTTTGTGACTGGGATGCCGAGGATCACAAAACAAGGTGTGAAGTAACCATGCAAATTACTTGGTACCCTTAATGTACTACCCCTCAATCGATGTGCCGGTTAACCACACACGCTCCATCGATACTATGACAAACATTAAGTCACCCTTTACCTACCTTGTTAAGTTCAAGTTAGTGTGCCGGTTAACCACACATGCTCCACTAACGACTTAAGCAAAGTGTAAAGTGTAATTCCATGGATTAGACCTTATTCACATTTTCCTAAAGTAACTAAGATTGGGAATTTAATAAAGCATTTAGTTACTTTATAATATCATTATACTTTTAATGCGAGTTTATAAGTCCTTGTCCTACCCGTTCGGCTAACGACCCTCCACCAGTCAAACAAGCGGTGGGTGAGAGTGGACACCCATTAAGTTGCCATTTTATAGGAAACAACCTTATACCCACCTTATAGACTAGCTTCGTGAATGAGGCTTACTAGCGGTAAGACGACTTTGATCTTATACATATATATTATTATTATTAACTTATAATATTATAAGTATAAGGGTTGAGTTTTAACTTTTAAAATTCTAAGGGTTGGAACTAAAGTTTTTTTAATATGACTTTACTTGTTCCAAAACTTGAGGGCAAGTTTTGTAAACTTTCAAAACTTTTCATTTCTTGTAACTTATGAGTTAAATAGAGTAATAAAAATGAATACTCTTCATTTTTCTAACTCTTGAGTTCTTTTAATGGTTTTAATTCAAGTGTGACTCTTGGTTTTCCATAACTTGAGGACAAGTTATGGACTTCATTAAAACACATTATGATCAAGAATTAAACTACCAAGTAGGTTACAAGTAATTCATATGATCATCTAAATTCATAAGATCAAGAACATGAATATCCATATCAAAGTTTCAAGACCATATGAACACATATAATCAAGAAAAATTGATATTATCCATTGTAATATCTTAGAAGCGCATATTTAATTAGTAATATCTTTGATCTCTAAATTAATCCTAGATTAATTATAGATCAATACTAATTAAATAATATGATCTTGTATTAATATATTAGAACTTATAATATATTAATAAATCATAACTTGTACTATTCTCAAAAAATTATCCATAAATTGTTCGGGTGAAGTGCAACCCAAATGGACCATGCCGGGTCGGGTCAACTACATACCAAATATAGTTATGGACTTAGACACTATATCCAACACATACTTCTTTTTCTCTGACTCGGTTACTGGATTGTACTGTAACCAGGAGTCATTTGAGTTATCGCCATCAAATCCTTCAAATCGCACCGAAGTGTTCTTCGGGTCCACGGATCCTTGCACATTTGTGCTCACCGTGCCTAAACCACCTGTGAAAGATGAAAGCAGAGTAGGATTTCCTGGGCTTCCTCGGTCTCCTTGACCCGTGGTCAAGTCTGGCCTCGGCCCAGTTCTGGCATGAGCGAAAGAAGTGCCCTATGGGCGGGAAGGTGTTTGTAGTGTTTAGGTAACAGAAAAAAGGATGGAGCGCAACTCCTCTGTGGAAAAGACATGCAGTCAGGAAGCCCTGTAGACCATAGGCTGTGGACCAGTGTCATCCTCTTGGGGGTTCACTAGGGGGAGTCTCCACGTAGATGAGAATCAGACTCACTTTCTGAGTCTGACCCGAAAAAGATAGAGGTATCGAATGGGTGTGCAGCCACCCCAAGGACTACTGGAGCCTTTTGAGAGGCTTCAGCATCTGTCCGGTCACGCATATGGCAAGAAGTTTCGGTTGTTTTCCTTTTCTTGAGAATAGCGATAGGTTGCATATCCTCATCTGAATCAGTGCTAGATACGGTTTGGGGAGGTTTTGTCTTGCGTTTCTTGGAGGGTGCGGTTCATTTTGGAGCATCCTTCTTAGGTGTGCTTTGTTTCTTCTTGGATGCCAACGACTTTCTTCTTTGAGAAAGGTTGGATAGCGTAGTGGCAGAGGGGATTGCGGTACCCTCAAGGATAAGGGCTGCGGATGGAAGAGGCGGGGTAGAAGGGTATGGGGCAATACCCTCCGTAGCCTCAATGTGGTCTAAGACATCAGTAGTCTCAAGACCAAGAATAGTAAGAATATGGGTGGGAAGCCTGCGGATCGGTCCAAATAAAGTTTGGTCAGAAGAAGGGTTGTACCTTTTTAGATCCTTAGTGACAAAGAAGTTGATGTCACTGCCCATGTTAATGCCAACATCCGCATGCAAGTCTGAGATGCATAGTGACCAGAATCGAGCAAATGTGAGCTTTGTTGGGTTCTCCCTTGGGTGCTCTTTAGGGATATATTTAAGGAAATCGTGATATTGCCATATTTACACTTATTTTTAGGCAGTATTTAAGTACATTTTTATTAATAAATTGATAATATGCTTAGAATAAAGATACTTATGAGTTTAAATTGTTATTTTCAGTCAATACAAAGGATTTTCGAAGAAAGGGACCAAAGGTGACAAAATGGGGAACATGGGAGGCTTGGAAGACAAGAAAATAATAAATTCACGATAAGAGCTAATTTCACGATGTGGCGATGAAGCCCACGACGTGGCATGGGTGTTCAGAAGATAAGCATCGCGACGCGGAGGATTTCCTTGAAGGATACGGATTGCTTGAATCCCACGACGTGGCGCAACCTGGCCACGACGTGGCGCGAGTTTTTAAGCATTATATAAGTTCTGATGATTATTACGAAAAGGGAGACTGGGGGCAGAAGAGAAAGAGTTCCAGGAGACGAATAAGAACAAAAGAAAGGCTCTGGAAGAGGGTTTTCAACACCAAAAGAAGTAAAGGTTTATTTTTAGAACATGTCTTTCATTAGTTTTAGCTGTGTTAGTTTAATTACTATAATGAGCAGCTGAATCTAGCTACTCTTGTTTAGCTAGATGAAGCTTTGAACTTAAGAATAGTTATATGATTATGGATTAAGCTTAGTTGGTGAAAATTTGCTTGTGTTTGATTTGTATGACCTAGCATGTTAATATTTGTTTATCTAATTGTTTAATTACATGTTCTGTGTAGCTTAGTGACCATTAAACTGCATGAACCTGTTTACCTAATAATTTAGTGAACATTGAATTGTTAGAGCTAGGATTGACCAATCTTAGTTAATAATTAGAATAAATAAAGTTTAGCTGTGCTAGAGAACGAGAATTGTGATCATAATTGCGTTTACACAACAAATCTTATATAGCATATTTTCAACTATAATTGGTTCTGTGTTTAATTATGTGTGAACATACATGGTTTGACATGAATTAGTTAAATATTGGTAAGATAGAACTAAATTACTAATATAATTAAAAACCAACTTAGTAATCCGTAATTGTTAGCTAGCCATAAGGGAAAAGTGGATTCAATCTAAACAAGAGTGTGTGTTTTTACTTATTGAATTGGATTTAAGTTCATCTGATCTTGTAAAATCAGATAAAACCCTTTATTAAATCTGTTAATAAATTAGGTTAATTTAATAGTAAGTAAATTAATTAGAACACCGTTCCCTGTGATCGACACCCGACTTACCTAAGCTATACTGTAATCTGACTAGGTACACTGCCTATAAGTGCATAGATAGTCTAAGTTTGTTAGGTTATAAATATTAAAATTAGTGGGTACTTTTGTGCACATCAAATCGTCCCAAAGAATCTGCCCATAGTTGACATCGTGGCCGGTGAAGATGCTCCACACCAATTCTAGTAGCTTTAATCCCATGTTGTCGATGCCTTTTGTTCTGCCGGATAGACAGCGGATGACGAAGTGGCACACAAACTGCCAAACCGCAGGTAGTTGGTTCTTTTTAAACTCACCAATCCCTCGGATTTGTTTCGGATACCCCATCTGGTAGAGTGCGGTTGTGACGTCAGACATTGACGGTGAGAAAATCTTGATGGAGGGGTGAATCAGAAGATTAATGGAGGATAAGAACTTCTCTTTGGTCAAGATGACCAAAGAATCATTGATGAGGTTGAGATTCACTTCTTGGGGGTTCTCCAATGGACGATATGCAGAAAAAGCACATTTGAAGAGTGTTGACACTGGAACGACGTCTATAAAGGCATTGAATGGACCAAACAGAATATGGTTTTTGAGATACTTGACCATAAGCTTGGTTGGGGCATTGTATGAGGGGTGATCTTCAAAAACTGCTCTGAAATTGCTTGAAGCTATCATTGGAGAGTCGTAACCAGTTGGATTTGCAGAACCTGAAGCCTTGGATTGCTTCTTAGATGCACCTGATTTCACCATTGTCAGAGAAGAAAAACGGAGTTCTTGAGAGTTGTGGGGGTTTTGAAGGTTGGGAGAAAACAATCAATAATCAGAGAGCGTAAAGGATTATTGGGGAAGAAGATGGGTTTATAAAAAGGGGTGAAAAGGTTTTAACCCTAGGTAAAAAAAAGGTAGAAGAGGGTAAAACGTCGATTGGGGTTTTTTTGAGGGGAAACTATGATATCTGGATTAAATCTCAGCCACATAAAATTAAAAGGGATAAAAAGGATTTTGGGAGATTTCCAAAAAGGGTTTTGCATTTAATGTAAGGTCAGACACATGTCAATACGTCAGGTAATTGTGGGGGTGATGAGAGAGAAAGTTGTAACGGATGGGACGTGGTAGGGAGAGGAAAGGACAAATTAAGGATGAGTTTGTTGGAAAATCGTTCTTTTTGTCATCATAAATAGGTCTGACACGGGGTTTATACAGAAAGAGAATGTGACATTTTCTAAAGGGAATGTTTTATTTTATATAATGTAGGATCATTAAATAGCACACAAAGATTCGAGAGTTGATGAAACAGTTGGGAAATTATCAAGATGGTCGAAGATGGAAACATCATTGCGGTTGAGAATCTTCATAGCGGATGAAAAAAGCATTGCGGTTGAGAGTCGTCATCGCAGATGAACAAAGGAAAGACTGTAGTGAGGAACTGAGAGGAAAACACTTGTACAAAAATTAGTAATAACAAACCATTAGGACCCATGAGAGATACCTATGACATATGGTTGTGGTACCTAGACTACGGTACCAAAACCATCTATCATATGTAATTCTCAGTTAGAACCGCAACGGAGACCAAGAATGGTTTGCGGTAGCTAACAATTCAAAAAGAATTGCGGGTCTGGATTCATCATTCCTAGCATTTGTAGGAAACTGTTGAGTTTTGTGGAGTCGAGCGCTTTTGTGAACACATCAGCAATCTCTTCATGTGAAGGGACAAAGCTGAGTTCAATGTTACCTTTCAAGATGTGGTCTTTGATGAAATGATACCGTAGTTCAATATGTTTGGTTTTTGAGTGCTGAATCGGATTGTCAGATATAGCAATAGCACTTTTAGAGTCACAATATATCGGTATCCGCATCATTCTATACCTATAGTCCATTAGTTGAGTCTTCATCCAAAGGACTTGAGAGCAACAGCTGGTTGCGACCACATACTCGGTTTCTGCAGTTGATAGAGAAACATAGCTTTGTTTCCTTGAAGACTAGCTGACGAGACATTCTCCCAGAAATTGACATCCACCTGAAGTGCTTTTTCGATCGAGCTTGCATCCGGCATGATCTTCATCTGTGAAGGCTTGTAGGCTGAAGTCATTGCCTGCGGGGTACCATAGACCAAGAGATTTGCTTCCTTTCAGGTACTGGAGAATCTGCTTGGCTGCGGTTAGGTGAGATGCTTTCGGGTTAGTCTGATACCTTGCACAAACACCAGTTGCAAAGGCAATGTCCGGTCTGCCTGCGGTGAGATACATCAAAGAGCCTATGATGCCTCTATAAGTCTTGTGATCCACATATTCGCCTGAGGGATCAGCAGAGATCTTATAACCGAAGGCCATGGGGACCTTAGCAGATGAACAATTGTCCATTGAATATTTCTTTAATAGTTTAATGGTGTATTTCTCTTGATGAATGAATATGCCTTGCGGTACTTGTTTCACTTGAAGACCTAGAAAAAAGTTAATCTCTCTATTCATGCTCATTTTGCACTTGTTGGTCATCAGCTTAGCAAATTCATCTACCATGCCTTGATCAGTCGAACCGAAGATGATGTCATCCACATATAGTACCATTATAAGATGATCACCATTTGCTTTTCTGAATAGTGTGGGATCAATCACTCCTCTCTTGTACCCGGATGAGACGAGGAATTCAGAGAGTGTCTCATACCAAGCTCTTGGGGTTTGCTTCAGACCGTAGACTGCTTTTTCAAGCTTGTAGCAGTGATCTGGGAATTCAACATTTTCAAATCCTAGAGGTTGCTGAAGATAAACTTCTTCTTTTAGTTCCCCATTGAGAAAGGCACTTTTAACGTCCATCTGGTGTACCTTGACGTTTGTGGGCTGCGTATGCAAGAAAGATCCAGATGGCTTCCATGCGTGCTACCGGAGCATACGTTTCATCATAGTCAATGCCTTCCAATTGACTATAGCCCTTGGCAACAAGCCTTGCCTTGTTTCTAATTACCGCACCAGATTCATCCAGCTTGTTTTTGAACACCCATCTAGTGCCAACGATGGAGTGACCACGTGGCTTCGGAACGAGCTGCCATACTTTGTTTCTTTGAAATTCTTCAAGCTCTTCTTGCATTGCTGCTATCTAGTCTGGTTCAAGCATTTCTTCTTTGATCGTTCTGGGCTCTACTGAGGACATAAATGTTGCATAGTGGCAATGATCAGATAAGTCCTTAGAAGACCGAGTCTGAATACCTGCGGATGGGTTGCCGATGATTTAACCTGGTGGGTGGTCTTTCGACCATACATGAAGATGTGGCAGCAGATGATCAGCAGTTGTGGTAGAAGGAATATCTTGGATATCAGAGGAATCTGCGGTTGGGGATGGCAGTTCCCCCTGAATTTGAGAACATCCTGCTGAATCATCTTGATCTATTGGAATAGAATTTTCTTGAGTAGCCGGGAGAGGTTCCCCCTTGATTGCGGAAGGGAGTTCCTCTGGAACCTGAGAAGGTTCCCCCTGGACTGCAGATGGGAGAGTGACAATCCTTGGATCGGTTCTAGTGTCAATATTCTCTATGAATTCATCATCCGAATCCGAAGATGTGTTTGATGGTAATGCTTCTCTGCGGGTAAGAAATTGAACAACATCAAGTACTCGAACCTCAACGGTTGCGACTAGTTCTGGAGTAGAGCTTTCCCCCTGAACCGGAGAGGTGGAAGTATTGAGAGATACTACTTTAGATAGAGACAGTCCAGAAACATCATCATGTTATTGTTGAGTTGCGGGTGACACAAGAACTTCGGATAGTTTTTCCGTTTCAACAGGATCGAAAAGATCGTCATAATTGACTTCAACTAGATTTAAGAGTCCTGAAGAGGCAGGAATGTAACATTCCATGATCGCGGTGGTTTCTGAGGACGGAGGGGCGTCGCGGATGTGAGAATCATCAAATTTCACATCAAAGCTTTCAATGATCAGCCTTGTACGTCTGATAAGCACTTGATAAGCAACCTTGTTAGTGGAATAACCAAGGAAGATTCCTTCGTCAGACTTTGGTGCAAACTTGTTGAGTTGGTCTCTGTTGTTGATCACGAAGCATCTACATCCAAAAATATGAAAGAAGCGAACATTTGGTTTGCGGTTGTTAAGACCCTCATATGGTGTTTTATTGAGGTGTTTGCACACGATACTTCAGTTTTGAACAAAGCATGCGGTTGCTACTGCTTCAGCCCAGAAGTAAAGAGGAAGATGGGCGAAGTTAAGCATGGATCTGGCTGCTTCTACTAGTGTGCGGTTCCTTCTTTGTACTACACCATTTTGTTGTGGTGTATAGGGTGCTGAGAAGTTGTGAGAGATGCCTTTGGAAACCAAGAAACTGTTGAGAAGATGATTAGTGAACTCGGTTCCATTATCACTGCGGATGCATCTAACTGGAATCTTGATCTGAAGTTCGATTTCTTTGATGAAGTTGATGAAGATCTGCGGTGTCTCTGATTTGAGTCTAAGAAAGAAGACCCATGTGAAGCGTGTGTAGTCATCAACAATAACCAGTATATACTTTTTGTGGTGAAGACTGGCTACGGTTGAGGGGCCGTAGAGATCAATGTGTAACAGCTCCAGTGGTTCAGAAATAGAAGAGTCCATTATCAGAGGGTGACTTGCTTTTGATTGTTTGCCGCATTCACAAGCCGGACAGAGAGTATCGTTGCTGAATTTGAGAATGGGGAGACCGCGGACTAGCTCTCCAGTGACCAGGTTGTTGATGTACTGGAAGTTGAGATGAGTTAGCTTGCGGTGCCAGAGCCAGCTGACTTCGGATACAGCTTTGGATAGGAAACACAACCGCGGTCTGCCAATGATTAGAGAGACATCCAAAGGATACATGGTACCTTCGGATCAAGATTTGATCAGACATGAGCTCCTATCACTTGTCATTACGTAACAAAACTGATCATCAAATTCAACACGATGTCCTGCTTTACATAGTTGGCCAACACTGATGAGATTGTGTTTAAGGCTTTCTACATAAGCAACCTTCTGAATGGAAAAGTTCCCCGTAGTGAGAACACCGTAACCTCGGATGACACCGTTTGCATTGTTGCCAAACGTGACATTTCCACCATTGCATATCGGCCTGAAATCTCGAAGGTACTCTAACCTTCCAGTCATGTGAAAGGAGCAGGCACTGTCAATTAACCATTCTTCTTCTTGTTCCTCCTTGCACAAGGCCTGAGAATTACACGGTTAGTTTAGGCATCCAAACAAGTTTGGAGCCAGGGACAATTGATATATTTATAAATAATGCATAGTCAGAGGTTGCATGGACAAGTCTCTTTTCAACTTTTAGACCTAGTCCTGGGTGTTTGTTCAGATTTGGATTGTTGTGAGTTTTTGAAAAAATACGAGGTTTCTGACTTTGATTCGATTTGACATGAGATAAAACCTTTTGATAACTACACTGACATTTACAAAAATAGATTTTGTCATTGAAAATGACACTTTGCTTGGTCAGCGGTTTATAGGATGAATTGGACTTGGTGCCGGTCCGAAGTGGGTAACTTCTGACATGTGTGTTGTTTGGTTTCTGAAACGTTTGTTTTGAACGAGGTTTAGCACGTGTAAATCTTTGAGTCCATTTAGGTGGATTTGGTAAGATACCCTTCCATTTGTTGAAAGTTTGTCGTGATTTTAAAAGTGTTGGAGTGGGTAAAATTCCTTTCCAATTAGGGTCATTTGAGGAATAGACCTGAAAAATGTAGTTTCTAAATGACTTGACACCTTTTTGGGTTGTGTCAGAAGTAGTAGGAATGACTTTTGAAACAGGACTTTCCTTTTTGCTTGTTTTCATGAAAGAAGAGTTTTTTGAAATGTAGTTTGTGAAAACAAATTTTTCTGGACTCTTAGATTTTGGAATTCTGACATGTTTCTTATTTTTTGAAAAACTTTGTCTGTTTGTGCCTCGAGATCTAATTTCTTCTTTGAAAGCCTTTTTTGCCAAAGATTTTGGTGAACCGCAATCATAGTTATTCAACTGTGGTTTCCTGGAATTTTTTGAATGATTTTGAACACGTGGGCTTGAATCATCAGAACTTGAGGATTCTGGGATTTGAGAGCATTGACATACTTCAAAATTTTCTATGGGTAACTCATGAAATATTGGCTAAAGAATTGCGGTTCCTTGAACTGATGACTGCGGTAGAGATGACTTGACTACCGCAGAGTAGATCTTAGATGGAACTTCGGTGGGACACTTGTGGGACATTTGACTATAGTGAGAGACATTGTGGTCTGAGGACAGAGATGGAAAGTCTTTTGAGACTTCGGGGCCCTCAACAACAATCTCTTCATCAATTACGGATGAAGTTTGAGAATGTGGATAAGTGGTTCCACAGATAGGAATTTGATCACATGTGTGACCCGAAACTTCAGGCACAATTTCCTCAATGACACAATTATTGCTTAAATTGTGCAGTCTACCGAAGTGAGTTTTGATATCTTTAAGAAAAGTCTTGTCATTGATAGGGAAATGAAATTCTTTATCAGGAGAGACATATAATCTGTCTTTGTTGAACCGGGGTGAGGAATCCATTGCGGTAGGATATCCATTTGAACAACCCCAATTATATGTATTGTCCACGGTTCCATTGTTTACCAAATTTTCAATAGCCTCACTTTCATTAAACAATTTTTCAATTAAGAGATTTAAGCATACAATTTCTCTCTGAGCTAAATCTCTCTGGTTCAAAGTTATCTCTAATTGGGTTTCGCTTAACATTCTAGCATCTTTTTCTAACTCTAGACCCTTCTCTACCATAGCCATCTTAAGCCTTTTGTTGTCCAGTCGTCCTCTCACATGGAACATCTCTTGGGACGCAATGTTCTTCTTATTTAAGGCTTTGTTATAGTTGTTGGATAAGGTGTCTAAGTCCATAACTATTTCTGGTAAATACTTGACTCGACCCGGTATGGTCCATTTGGGTTGCATGGCACCATGCAATTGGATAAACTAAATGAGAGGAATAACATATAAGGTTTATTAATATATTATAAGTGCTAATATATTAATAATATTATTTAATTAGTTTTGATCAAGAATTAATTTAGAATTAATTAAGTGATCAAAAGAATAACTAATTAAATATATGGGTAGATTATGTAAATCTTCCATATCTTATATAGTGGGCTTAAAGGCTCCATGGATTATCAAGTTGGGTTCCACCCATAGGATGTTCCATGGATGCTCCATGGAGTTAACCCATGGATTGAGAAATGAAGAGTCATGTTACATTAGGGTTTTACCTAATGCAACACACTATATAAGGACCATGTCTCTCCCCAAAATCGGCTACACTAGTGAAACAAGAAGGCTTGGCGGATTTTGAGTGTGTTAGAGTATTCTCTCAGGTTTATACTTTGCATTTGGTGTTGTGTGAAGCATTTGAGGCATCACACTTGAGGTGCTAGGCTCACAAGGTTTCAAGGAACACTTACAATAACAAGGTATGTAGTTCTATCTATTATTCAAGTTAAAATTGTTCCCCATGTATGCTAGATAGGATCATAACCTTGGAAATCAACTTTGCATGATAATTAGACAAACATAGATCCAAGGTTATTAGGGTTGCATGTACACTTAGGAAGTGTTAGAATGCTAAAAACCCAACAGCGGTATCAGAGCCTAGGCTTGTTTGTTTGTTATTTGTGCTAAATAGTTGAAAAAGTCGATATTTTTGCAATCTAACTAATGAACTCGTCGAGTCCATGGGGGGACTCGCCGAGTTCATGTGAATCTTCAACCTACTCGCCGAGTAGGTTTATGCACTCGGCGAGTAGGAGCCTCAGATTGCAGATTTTCGACTTTAGTTGCTGGAAATGGACTAGAAACATTACCCTAAACTGTTTTGGTACTTGAAAACCTGTTTTAGATGGTGTAGTGTCTTTACTAATCCATTTACAACAACAAGTTATCAAAATTACAAAGTTTTAAATGTAATTTTTGATTCATGAAAGTGTTCATATTCATGTTCTTGATCTTATGATGTTTAGATGATCATAGGAATTATTTGTAACCTATGTGGTAGATTAATTCATGATCATTATGTGTTTTAATGGAGTCCATAACTTGTCCTCAAGTTATGGAAAACCAAAAGTCACTTTGTTTAAAAACCATTAAAAGAACACATGGGTTATCAAAATGAAGAGTCTTCATTTTTAATACCCTAATAAACTCAAAGTTACAAGAAATGAAAAGTTTTGAAAGTTTACAAAACTTGCCCTCAAGTTTTGGAACAAGTAAAGTCTTGATAGGGCAAGTTTTGGAACAAGTAAAGTCTTGATTAAAACTTTAGTTCCAACCCTTAGAATTTTAAAAGTTAAAATTCAACCCTTATACTTATAATATTATAAGTTAATAATAATATATGTATAAGATTAAAGTCGTCTTACCGCTAGTACGCCTCATTCACGAAGTCGGTCTATAAGGTGGGTATAAGGTTGTTGCCTATAAAATGGCAACTTAATGGGTGTCCACTCTCACCCACCGCTTACTTGACTGGTGGAGGGTCGTTAGCCGAACGGGTAACACAAGGACTTATAAATTCTCATTAAAAGTATGATGAATATTATAAAGTAACTAAATGTTTTATTAAATTCCCAATCTTAGTTACTTTAGGAAAAATGTGAATAAGGTGCTAATCCATGAAATTACACTTTACACTTTGTCTAAGTCGTTAGTGGAGCGTGTGTGGTTAACCGGCACACTAACTTGGACTTAACTAGGTAGGTAAAGGGTGACTTAATATTTATCATAGTATCGATGAAGCGTGTGTGGTTAACCAGCACATCGATTGAGGGGTAATTTATTAAGGGTACCAAGTAATTTGCATGGTTAGTTCACACCTCGTTTTGTGATCCTCGGCATCCCAGTCACAAAACTTGGAGGGCACACTCGAGATTGAAACATACCTTTGAAAAGTTCATTGAATCTCAAAAGAATCTAGGAGTTTCTTAGAACCAAATTAAATATTTTAATATTTCGACTTTGGTGGAAATTGGTGAATTGTCATTCACCTACCTTTCAAATATGTTATTACTTAGATTACGGCATACCTCTTCTAAGTATAATATATTGAGATTGGGTCCTAACCTTAATATTACATTTGGGTGTTTTATTAAGGACTATCTCTATTTCTAAACTAAACTTTTCTTCTTTTCAGATGTCTGCAAACACTGCTGCTTCTGGCTCTAATCCTAATGGCTCCTTTTCTCTTATGAACTTGTGTGGGAAAGTCACTTTTGATGGATCCAACTTAATGAATGGATCAGAAACATCCAAATGATTACCCACTACGAGGACAAAGAATATGTCCTCGATAAGGAGCTTAAGGAGATTGATGAGACAGTTGCTACTCCTCAAGAGATCGCTGACTTTAGGGCACATGAAAGAGATGCCACCAAGGTGGCATGCATCATGAAGGCCACTATGACAGCCGATCTCCAAAAGTCTACGAGGACTACTACCCTTTTGAAATGCACCAAGATTTGATGGAAAGATACCATCAAAGTGCACGACAAGAGAGGTATGAAATCATTTACTCCATGATAACAACCCGAATGAAGGATGGAGAACCCATCACGGGCCACATGCAGAAAATGCAAAGATTTGTGGACCGCTTGCTGAAGCTTAATGTGAACTTCCCCGAGGAGCTAGCAATAGATATTATTTTGCACTCCTTACCTTCATGTTATGATCAATTCCACATGACATACCACATGAACAAGGCAAAGGTCACTCTCAGCAAACTTCAAGGACTCTTAAAGACCACGAAAAGTGGTCTTAAGGGTAAGGCAGTTGTTACTACTCCTACTCCTACCAACTCCGCCCTTGTCTTGGCAATCGGGAAAGGACGAGGGAAGAAGAGAAAGAGTTCTTCGAAGGGTACCAAGGTTAGGATCCTTGATGGCTCTTCTTCAAGTGGAACCAAGAAAGGTTTCATCACTCCTTATTCTGACCCAAAAGAGGCTGAATGCTTCTATTGCCATGAAAAGGCACATTGGAAGCGGAACTGCCCAAAGTACCAGCAAGATGTGAAGGATGGGAAAGTTAAACCCAACCATGCAGGTATTTACACTATCTTATCTAATAACTCACCCCATTCTAACTCTTGGGTCCTTGATACTGGTTGTGGTATTCATATCTGTTCTGATTTGTAGGGACTAAGAAGAAGTGAGAATGTGGAGCAAGGAAGGATAAACTTGATCATGGGAAATAGGAAAGCTTCACATATCACCAAGATTGAAGTTTATACTTTATCGCTAAGTAGTGGGTTTAGTTTAGGTTTGAATAAATGTTGTTATTCGCCAAAAATGGCAAGAAATATTATTTCCTTTCATGAATTGTATAAACAAGGTTTCACCTTTTCATTTGATAATGAAGTTGGTTCGATTAATGCTTTCTTTAATAATGTTCTTTATTTTAAAGCAGTACCTTGTGATGGCGTGTATGAAGCTGTATCTGTGGTTGATAACTTAGGAAATAATGTTTTGTGTATTGATTCTCCTAAGAATAATAACTTGGATAAAGCATCGCTATGGCATTGTCGTCTTGGACATATAAGCAAGAAACGCATAGGCCAACTCCAAAAGGATGGTGTCTTGGAGTCATTTGATCTAAATTCTGATGATAGTTGCGAATCATGCTTAGTTGGAAAAATGACAAAGTCACCCTTCACAAGTTCTTGTGAGAGGGGTGAAGGTTTGTTGGACCTTGTACACACGGATGTGTGTGGACCATTCAAACATGCCACAAGTAATGTTAATCGTTATTATTTGACTTTTACTGATGATTATAGTAGATATGGATATGTCTACTTAATCAAGCATAAGTCAGAGACTTTAGAAAGGTTTAAGGAATTTAAACAGGAAGTCGAGAATCAATTGGGCAGGAACATTAAGATGCTTCGATCCGATCGAGGTGGTGAGTATCTTAGTTCAGAGTTCCTCGACTATCTTAGGGAATGTGGGATTGTCTCACAATTGACACCTCCCAGGACACCACAGTTGAATGGTGTGGCTGAGAGGCGTAATCGAACCTTGTTGGATATGGTTCGTTCCATGATGATCCGAGCTTCGCTACCAATCTCATTCTGGGGGTATGCCTTAGAGACTACCGCCCATATTCTTAATCTAGTCCTTACAAAGAAAGTTGCCAAAACTCCTCACGAGATGTGGACTGGTAAAGTACCTAAACTATACCACATCAAGATTTGGGGTTACAAGGCTTTTATGAGGCGCGAGTCTCATGATAAGCTAGAACCCCGAAGCGAGAGGTGTATTTTCATTGGCTACCCACAAAGATCCTTTGGCTACCTCTTCTACAGACTTAGTGATAATATGGTCTTTGTAGCAAGAAGAGGAGTCTTTCGAGAGAGAGAATTTATAAACCAAGGAGACAGTGGGAGGCAAATTGACCTTGAAGAACTTCAAGAGTCAAGCGGTGAAGGAACTTCAAACCCTGGCCCTCAACTTGAGGAGGAAACTCCTGTTGAGCCAATTGACGAATCTTTACCTCTGAGGCGTTCCACGAGAGTTAGGAATGCACCTGAGCATTACTATGGTTTCCATATTACTGCAGAAGGTGAGACACTTATTAGTGATGAAACACCAGTAGGTATGGATGAACCTAACAGCTACACGGAAGCCATGGCAGGCCCTGAGTCTGCTAAATGGAAAAAGGCTATGGATAGCGAGATACAATCCATGT
This sequence comes from Lactuca sativa, assembly GCF_002870075.4. Classification (NCBI taxonomy): domain Eukaryota; kingdom Viridiplantae; phylum Streptophyta; class Magnoliopsida; order Asterales; family Asteraceae; genus Lactuca; species Lactuca sativa. The sequence goes on along the minus strand of NC_056626.2, from coordinate 359,241,179 downwards.
ATGACAATCAAGTTTGGCAGGCCCTGAGTCTGCTAAATGGAAAAAGCCACTAGCCTTTTCACCAGTGGCCAAGATAAAGTCTATTAGGGTTCTGTTAGCCATTGCTGCATTTCATGACTATGAAATATGGCAAATGGATGTCAAAACCACTTTCCTTAATGGAAAGTTGGCTGAAGATGTTTACATGGTTCAGCCAGAGGGTTTTGTCAGTACAGAGTACCCCAATAGAGTGTGTAAACTCGAGAAATCCATTTATGGATTGAAACAGGCACCTCACAGATGGAATCTTTGCTTTGAAGAGAAAGTCAAGGAATTTGGATTTTCTAGGAGTGAAGATGAATCTTGTGTGTATGTCAAGGCTAGTGGGAGTATAGTTAGCTTTTTGGTATTGTATGTGGATGACATACTACTCATAGGAAATGACATCCCAACTCTACAGGAAGTTAAGTCCTGGCTTGGGAAGTGTTTCTATATGAAGGACCTAGGAGAAGTTTCCTATATTCTAGGGATAAGGATTTTGAGAAACCGGTGTAAAAGACTAACTGGACTTAGTCAAAGTACATACTTGGACAAGGTGTTGAAGAGATTCAACATGCAGAACTCCAAGAAAGGAGAGTTACCCATCCAAAGTAATGCCAGATTGAGTAAGACACAAAGCCCAAGTACCGAGGCTGAGATAGCAGAAATGAGTCAAGTACCTTATGCTTCAGCAGTAGGCTCGATCATGTATGCTATGACGTTTACTCGACCTGATGTAGCCTTTGCCATGAGCATGGTTAGCAGGTATCAGGGGAATACTGGCAAGGCACACTGGACTGCGGTAAAGAATATCCTCAAGTACCTACGGAGGACTAAGGACTGGGTCCTTACCCACGGTAGGAGCGATGACTTGAGAGTTGTAGGGTATAGTGATGCGAGCTTTCAGACTGACAAGGATAATTTTCGCTCTCAGTCGAGCTGGGTCTTTACCATAAACGGAGGGGCAATTACTTGGAAAAGTTCCAAGCAGGAGACAGTGACTGATTCCACTTGTGAATCAGAGTATATAGCGGCGAGCGAGATAGCAAAGGAGGTAATATGGCTAAAGAACTTCATTGGAGACCTTGGAGTTGTACCAACTATAAAAGAGCCCATGGAAATTTTTTGTGATAGTGAATATGTTGTTGCCTTAGTCAAGGAACCAAGGGATCACAGGAGATCCAGACACATTGAAAGAAAATATCATTTTATCAGACATCGCATAAAAGAAGGAATCCTCATGGCAAATAGGGTATCATCGGATTAGAACCTAGCAAATCCCCTCACGAAGGGACTGAGTCGGGTTAAGCATCTCCAGCATGCTCGGAGCATAGGGCTGAAGGATAAGTTTTAGTAGTTAGATAAATTATGAAATTTGTAAAGTGTAATTGACATTTGATGATGAATAAAATTTGTGTTTATTTATGAGTAAAGTGTTACTATCTTTTGTCAATCATTTACTATAATTTCTTTTGCATGTTTTGACTTCCAGAATAATTATGTTTGGTATATCATATTATTCAAGCCTCCACAATCGTTCATATGTCGGAAGTAGGTATGAATGAAGACTGTCATGATTGGTTGTAGAGGTCTAAGGTGTTGGACATGGCTACAACAATCATGAGTACTCATAAGTTCTAAGCATTGGACACAACCCACGCCCACTGGAATCACTTCATGAAATTTATCTCGAGTGATCGTGAGACGGTAATATCATATAAGTCTTCAAACCTAGAGATATGATTTGTTACTTACGAGTTGGTTATGCATTGATTGTACGAAAACACATTGGTAACTCAATGTTATAAAACGTGCTTTTGTGTGTAATTCAATGAGTGGTAGAACAAACATATGAGTTGAAGTTTATTTGTTTCTTCTTGGATTAGAAGCTAATATCTGGGCCCCTCGATGATTTTGTTTTGACCTATGTACCGGGCCCGGTCAAAACTAAGTTGATGTGTTCAATTAAGTTCTTTGTCAAACAAATCGGAAATCGGGAAACAAACTGCTGGACAATAAGTAAGACATTGTTCCATGTATTTGTCCGGATGATATCTAGAACAGAGGATTATATGATCACTTATCTAAAAATGGTGTATCAACATCTTCTCAGTTCCGAGAGACCTTGAGAGAGCTACGATTGCCAATCGGTTCCTGAAGTATTGTAGTTATAGTTATTAGACTTATCCAAGTGGGAGACTGTTGGATAAGGTGTCTAAGTCCATAACTATTTCTGGTAAATACTTGACCCAACCCGGCATGGTCCATTTGGGTTGCATGGCACCATGCAATTGGATAAACTAAATGCGAGGAATAACACATATGGTTTATTAATATATTATAAGTTCTAATATATTAATAATATTATTTAATTAGTTTTGATCAAGAATTAATTTAGAATTAATTAAGTGATCAAAAGAATAACTAATTAAATATATGGGTAGATTATGTAAATCTTCCATATCTTATATAGTGGGCTAAAAGGCTCCATGGATTATCAAGTTGGGTTCCACCCATAGGATGCTCCATTGATGCTCCATGGAGTTAACCCATGGATTGAGAAATGAAGAGTCATGGTACATTAAGGTTTTACCTAATGCAACACACTATATAAGGACCATGTCTCTCCCCAAAATCGGCTACACTAGTGAAACAAGAGGGCTTGGCAGATTTTGAGTGTGTTAGAGTATTCTCTCAAGTTTATACTTTGCATTTGGTGTTGTGTGAAGCATTTGAGGCATCACACTTGAGGTGCTAGGCTCACAAGGTTTCAAGGAACACTTACAACCACAAGGTATGTAGTTCTATCTATTATTCAAGTTAAATTTGTTCCCCATGTATGCTAGATAGGATCATAACCTTGGAAATCCACTTTGCATGATAATTAGACAAACATAGATCCAAGGTTATTAGGGTTTCATGTACACTTAGGAAGTGTTAGAATGCTCAAAACCCAACAATAGTCTGTAAGGACGGCAGCACAAGTGTCATTAAGATCATCTATGTAGGGTTGACAGTCATGCATACTGTAGTTTAAAGTTTGGATCATGAGTTTTACCTGTTCGACGATGCTTAGAGTTCCATCCTTTGCCATGTAGCAGTAGTTCTTGTTTAGCATTGTAGATCCATCATCATCTGCAGTGGCCAGCATGCAGATTTTCCCTTTTCCTTTAACACTACTGATTGTCTCTTCTTCGTCTCTGGATGACCAAACTTTATGATCTCTTTTGACATGGGCCACATATGCTCTTGTCTTTTCCTTTTCTTCCAGCTCTTGAGCCATTCTAAGGTAGAATGCTCTGTCTTTGACTACATTGGCCTTACAATCTCTTGCGATGTGGTTTTCTTTGTTGCATTTGTGACAAATTACAACATCAGTCTTTTCTTTTGATTGAGTATTAGAGTCAATGGTCTGTGTAGACTGCGGTACCTCCTTTGGTTGATTGTTCTGAGATTGCGGTGGTAGATGAGAACTTTTGGGATTTCGAGTATGGTTGTTCTGAGAACTGAAGTTACGGTTGATTGGAGGTTTGTTGAACTCTTGATTCTTGCGGAAGGAAGGAGGTGGTATACGGTTGAACTGTTGGCTAACCAGAGCAATAGCCTTCTGAAATTCTTCTTCATCATCATACTCAGACTCTGCTTCATCTGACTGCGGTGGAGTGTCATACGATGAGGATTAGGGTGACTGCGGTGGAGCTTGTGCTATGAGAGCAAGTGGTCCTCCGAAGTCAGCACAGTTTTTGAGTATGGTGGATTCTTGTGCTTGAAACTCTCCATAGAGTTTGTATAGTGATAAAGAGTGAATCTTCATGTCGCCTTGGAATATCATCTTAGTTGTAGTCCAATGTCTTCCTAAACCATTAAGGAACTGGAGATTGGTTTCATGGTTACTGCAGATGGTACCCGCATTGGATAACTTGGTGACTATCAGGTTGAACCTTTTGAACGAGTCTTCCAAACTCTCACCAGTATGAGCTTTGAAGTTGTTGAAATCGTTGAGTGCGGTAGTGAGCTTCTTGTCTTGTGCATGTTCTGAGCCTTCATACAGGTTCTTCAGAACATCCCAGATCTCTTTTGCTGATTTGCAATTTATGATAATATCGAAGTTTTCAGGAGCAACTCCGCAGAAAATTTCATAGAAAGCAACAACATCATTTTCAATTTTATCGAGATCATCCTTGGTGGGACGGCTCATGGTTGGTTGACCTCCTCCTAGCCTGGTTGCAGTGCCGTCAGTTTGGACTGGTGTAAGGATTGGAACATGTGGTCCTTCTTCTACGGATCACCATACATCTCTTCCCAGTCTTCTTAAGTCCCTCTCCATTCTTTGAGACCAGTGATGATATTCATTTGCTACCAGTATTGGAGCTCGGTTAGAACCACCAACACTGTTGGAGACATTCAGAGATAACGATTGTGCCATTTGAGATTGTTTTTGTTTTTTTTTTATTTTTTTTTTAAGAAATGAGCTTTAGTGGTATAGAAGGCTTATTGAAAAATCAGAGTTCCGATATTCAAAAAGCAACCACTTTGGCTCTGATACCAATTGTTGAGAGAAAAACTTGGAGACACACTTGAACAGACGTTAGAACAAGTATATTGCGGAATAGTTAATCTCAAAGGATATAAAAGCTCAACAATAATATAGTTAGAGAGTTAGAGAGTTAGTTGCGGAAAGTAAAGAAATATAAATGACAACAATTGTTATATCAAGAATACACTTAAGCTGATTCGTAACAAGGAATGCAATCACTCCGAGTTAGTAAGGGAGATCAAACTTAGTGATTAAGTCTTAAAGACTTGCTCCGGAGAGAGGTTATAATCAGATATGCTTTAGTAACAATTGAGAATAAGAAGAATAGAAAGATAGAGAAATGAAGAAGATAACTTGGAGAAATGTATTCAGAATAATACGCAAGTTATCAGTGATTGAGTGTAGAGATATTCTAATACAAGAGAATAAGTCTCTATTTATAGACTCTGAACTATTCTAGACTACAACTCTATAAGCAGCCATGCAAGGCATACTGGATAATAGAGTGTATTACATAAAAGACAATAAGTAATCTAGATAAGTAGACCGCGATAGCAAAAGACTGATTGCGGTTGCTGATGAAGAACTGACTCCGGGTGCTGAATTGGCTGCGGGTGCTGAACCGTTGCGGTAGAGAGATGGTTGCGGTAGCTGAGTTCAAGAGGGTCACTATTATGATTCAACATTATATGGATTGAAACAAGCCCCAATATAGTGGTATTTAAAATTCAACGTCTTCATGTAGAGAAATAGGTACAAGAGATGTGAAATGAACCATTGTTGTTATATGAAGAAGTTTAGGTCCTTTTACATTATCATTTTATTATATGTTGACGATGTGTTAGTTGTTGGATCAGATATACATGAAATCAACAGACTGAAGCAGTATCTCTCCAGAGAGTTTAAGAAAAAGGACTTGGGAGCTGTCAAACAAATTCTTGGGATGAGCATAGTCAAAGACAGAGTTGATGGAAATATGAAGCTTTCACAGTAGAAGTATATCAGAAAATTTCTAGAGAAGTTCAACATGACTGATGCAAAACCAAGAAGTAAAGCTTTGTGAAGTCAGATAAAACTTTCCAAAAAACTGTCCCTAAAGATGGATGAAGATAGAGAAGAAATGGCCAAAATCTTGTATGCATCAGCAGTTGGCAACTTGATGTATGCTATGGTGTGCACCAGACCATATATTGCACACGTAGTAGGGGCTGTGAGCAGATTTATGTCAAATCTGGGTAAAGAGCATTGGTAAATGGTCAAGTGGTTGTGGCATTACTTGAAAGGTACATCTAAATTCGCTCTATATTTCTGCAAAACTAAAGTGGTTTTAGAAGGATTTGCTGATGTTGATTTAAGGGGGTGTGCGGATTCAGGACAAAACACTACTGGGTATGTTTTCACTATCAGATGTACAACAGTGAGTTGGATGTACAGACTTCAAAAAAGTGTTACTCTTTCAACTACGTAGGCAGAATATATGGTAATTATAGAAGCAAGCAAAGAGTTGATATGGTTGAAGAATTTTCCGTCAGAGTTGGGAATAAAACAAGAAGACTGTGTTATGCACAGTGACAATCAAAGTACAATACATCTTGCAAAAAGTCCGATGTTTCACAGTCGAACGAAACACATAATGACACGATATCATTTCATAAGAGAACTAATAACCGATGGTACACAAAATATGAAGAAAATCCTTGGTACAAAGAATCTAACTAATATGTTTACTAAGGTGGTACCAACTAATAAGTTGAAGCTATATAGCTTGTGGAAATTGTTGTATTTGGCATTTAAGAACTTAGTGCCCCAAATGTTGCACCTCAAATGGTTCACAACACACCTTAGACGGATGATCACTTTTGAGAGAGTATTCTTGCACTAGAAATCGTTTCCATGAACTCTTAGAACATTAAGTTGTCTATTTTAGCTATGGGGTTCTATATATATATATATATATATATATATATATATATATATATATATATATATATATATATATATATATGTTAGGAATCCAAGAGTCATGGGTAAACCCTAATCCATAATCTTGGGCTTATCATCCATGATCCATGATGCAAGTGGGCTAACTCTTTATGGATTCTTCCAAAAACTTAGTCCATCATGTATCATAAGCTCAAAACATATATATAACTAGTTTACACATTTAGTCCCCATTAATTTAATTAGTCTCTTTTGATCACTAAATTAATTCCAAATTAATTTATGATAAATACTAATTAAACCATATGATTTCATATTAATATATTAGAACTTATAATATATTATTAAATCATAAATAACTTCTTCTTAAAAGTCCATCCTATCAAATTGTCGTGGTGATATGCAACCTAAATGGGTCATGCTACTCTCGGGTCAAGTATATACCGATTATAGTTATAGGCTTAGACACCTAATCCAACAGTCTCCCACTTGGATAAGTCTAATAACTATTATTGCAAGTACGACTACACAACCTGACTAGAAATCATAGCGCTTAAAAGTCGTTGTCGAACTCTAACCTAGTCAATGACGCATCCATTAGATAAGGGATCATATATTCCTCCATTCTTGATATCATATGGACATGAGACATGGATTATAGACATTCTCTCTGTCCATCTGTTGTTTCCCGATTTTCGATTTATGACGAGTGACTACTTGAATAAATCAAATCAGTCTAGGCTTGGCCAAGCACTTAGGGAGTCATCACTAAATCATCGAGGGGCCCACACACTTGCAACTACAATTCACATGTCTCCGTTTCAAAAATATAAGATGTTATCGTCTCACCAATCACTCGTGATAAAATCCATGAAGTGATTCAGATGAGCGTGGGTTTAATCCAATACTCGAATCTTATTCCAGGAGTACTCATGAACACTTCAGCAAACTTGCGCTATGTCTAAATCACCTACACAATTTACAGTTAGGTTCATGATAGTCTTGCCTCAATACCTACTTCCAAAGTATGATCGATTGTGGATGGTTTGAATAACCTAGTTATTCGGGAAGTCCAAACATGCAAAGTGAAACACAAGAATAATCGAATCCAATATGGTCTCAGAACTTATGTGTATAAATAAAACACCTTTTATTTGATCACCATATTGATTACATGTTATTCATTGTATAATGTTTCGACTAATCAACTTAATACTTGAATTAAAACAATAGTTATGCCATGCTCCTGAAGGGTTTTGAGCATTTTAACACTCCTAAGGTGTACATGCAACCCTAAATACCATGGATCTATGTTTTCTCTATTATACATGCAAACTTGAACTTTCCAAGCTATTACCCTAACTAGCATACAAAACTTGATACTTGGGTAATAAAACAAGTTCGATAACATACATTTTCTTGTAACTTGTTTGAAACCTTGAACCTTTACCCTTTAAGAGCCTAGCATCAATAGTATGAATGCCTCAAATGGAATCACAACACTTCTAGAACAAAGGATAACTTGAGAAGGGATTCCTTGCACACACAAATCGGCTAGCCCTCTAGTATTCCACTTAAGTGACAATTTCATGAGCTATAGCGGTTCTTATATAGTGTGGAAAACTAGGGTTACACCATGTAAACCCTAATGACTTTCCATATCCATCATGCTCCATGGGTTAAAACCTCCATGGAGTATCCATGGGTTACCAAATAGGTTTAGCCCAACATGAAGAACTATGGATCATAAGCCCACTTTATAAGAATGAATGATTTAACAAATCAACCCCTTATATATAATTAGTCTCTTTTTGATCACATAATAAATTCCAAATTAATTCTTGATCAATACTAACTAAACAATATGATTTCATATTAATATATTAGAACTTATACCATATTAATAAACCATAAATAATTTCTTCTCAAAAGCTATCCTATCAAATTGTCCTGATGATATGCAACCCAAATGGACCATGCTACTATCGGGTCTAGTGCATACCAATAATAGTTATAGACTTAGACACTAATCCAATAGTCTCCCACTTGGATAAGTCTAATAATTATCATTGCAAGCATGACTACAACCCAACTAGCAATCATAGCTCCTAAAAGTTGTTGTCGAACTCTGACCTAGTCAATGATGTGTCCATTTGACAAGGGATAATATATTCCTCCATTCTAGATATCATATGGAATGAGAAATGGATTATAATCATTCTCTTTGTCCATCTGTTGTTTCCCGATTTCGATTTATAACGACCGACTAATTCAACATATCAAATCAGTCCATCCCTGATGTCATCACTAAATCATCGAGGGGCCCACAAATATCGCTTTTATCTACATGGGGTAAAAGCAATGGATAAACTTCGACCCAAATGCTTGCTTGTGCTTACTCATCAAATTATACACAACAATAGGTTTTATAACATCCAAGTTACTGGTGTGTTTACATATGTCAGTATGAAACCGACTTGCAACTACAACTCACATGTATCCGTTTCAAGAATATAAGATATTATCGTCTCACAATCACTCGTGATAAAATCCATGAAGTGATTCAGATGAGCGTGGGTTGAATCCTAAACTCGAAACTTATTCCAGGAGTACTCACGAACACTACACCCACCTAGTCCTAGACAAACTATAGACCTATTCATAAAAGTCTTGCCTCAATACTTACTTCCAAAGTATGATAGACTATGGATGGTTTGAATAACCTATTTATTCAGGAAGTCAAAACATGCAAAGTAAACCAAAAGAATAATACTAATCCTATATGGCCCCAAAACTTTTGAGCCATATTGATTACTCATCATTCATTGTATAATGTTTCGAATAATCAACTTAATACTTGACTTAAAACAATAGTTATGCCATGCTCCAACCATGCACACTATGTTTGTCTAAACGATAGTTATGCCATGCACCAAGCATGCATATTATGTTTTTCTATGGCCCTAAACTTGTGAGATAGATCAATTGAAAAACATTTCAATGATGCTCATTTCAAAATTCCAAATCCTTATTGCAAGTGTAAGAAATCCAAATTCTTGTCACTGCTAGAAAGTATTAGATTCTATACTATCATGTAATGATTCTTTTGTAATGTCTAAGTGCCAAAAGACACAGAGACTTGACCGATGATATTACAAAATATTCCTTTGGAGATTGTTACAAGACAATTCCATTGTAATGAAGTCTCAAATTCAAAGTACATTCCTTTAGACATCCTTCTTGCATAAAAGTTTCTAACTTTCTCATTTATTCTTCAACTCCCAATATGGAAACATTCCATATTTGCCACATGACAAATCATTACAAATAAACTATTGTCTATTCATAATAATGTTAATATGGTCCATCCATTACTATGCTTCCAACTGTCCTTAAGCGACCAATCTTTGGCGAACCTTAGGTTGTCCATAACAATCGTCTAACCACTTTAGTCAAATCCGGTTCTATTCCTTTTTCCCTCTTAATTCCCTAGGCATTTGGAAAGAACATGAGAATATTATAGTGCATGCAATCGATCCTATACCTGAAGCATATGGGATGCGATTCATAATGTCTAACATAAAGACATGATACTTAATCAGTCTTTTGCTATAATATTTTTATTTGCCATGTTCTCATAATTCAAATTATACAAAGGGATGTCGTAATCATAATCAAATTTTGAGAACTCAATTAAAATTTCCATATATAGAATTTCCTTATGTTGAACCATTCCAACATAATAATTATATATATTTGACTAAAATTGATTAGAATCTCAATCTGAGCTTTTAGATTTTGAAATGAAGTATAAATTCCACTCCCTTAATTATAGCAAAACAACTTTTCAAACCCTGCAACTTTGCAAATTGAAACTTTTGTTTTCTATAATTAACATTGCTAACTTGCAACACTTACCATAATAAGTATGCTCCCACTAACATAATAATTATTAACTTACCATCATAATAATTATGCTCCCACTAGCTTTGACATGTATTTAGAAATCAGCTAGACTTCTAGAAATCAATACTTATTGACTTTCATTACCAAAGTTCAGATTTCTTATATTAGATGCTTCGATAAGACTTTATCTAGGCTTCTCAAACTCATCCACCTCTCCTTAGACAGCTCACATGTGCGTCTAAACAATTTTAAGAACTTGCAGTAATAAGTCTCAAGTGTTTAGACATTTTTTCCATTCCTCACAATTCGAATTATGAAAATGGATGTCGTAATCATAATCAAATATGAGAATACAAACATCACAACTGCTATCTTCTTAAAATCTACTTAGTCAAAGCGTTTCCTCACCATCATTTTCATGAATTGGAGAGAAACCTTATGACACTTAGATTTTATGGTGTATGTGTTCTTATCCATGTGAATTTGTCATAACCATAATCACAAGACAAGGTTAGCGACAAATCCAAACTCATATGGACTGAACTTGTTCAATCTTAATTTCTTGCCACCTGGCAGCACAAGGGCCTGCCATTTCTTCCAAGTTGTTATGTAAACAACTGAGACCTCATAGAACTCGCATGCATAGTCAACTTTAACTGGAAAGGGCACATAAACAAGAATATGTCAACACAATAGGTTAAAACCTCAAGTCGTGGGCTAGTGATTAACAATAGGTTTATTCTTGATTAGTTCTTGAAGATTTTCAAGATCCTTAAGACTCCCACTGGCCTCTTGGCATATAAGATTCACTTTGTCAAGGAACATTACTTGGCAAACAAATATACAAGAGTTGGTGTGGATTCTAATCAAGACAAACACTTCACACAATTGGCCTTAGTTGGTCTTTGTTTTATCCAAAACATCACAACTTACCAATTTCAAATGTACAAGAATATAAAATATTTTACTCTACATTTGATAAGTGTTTTAAACCTTTCTTAAGATTATGCCACGCAAGGTTACAATCTTGGAGTATGACTCTAATACTTGTTTTGGGAATGAAGTATGACTAATATTCTTGATTTAAACTATTTCAACAATTCACGATTCCTCTTCTTAGCCATACAAATGCACTAAGATGTCCTTAGAGGATCAATTGTGATATGTTTTTCCATAACCATTAAGATGATCATAAAACATGATACTAAAGTACTCTCCCATCTTTTCAAATTGGAGAAACTTTTATCTTTCTGCGTAATTTGATTCTTCTCATCCGTTCTGCCATACATTGAACCTTTTCCAATGTTTCAGAATTATACTTAAAATTATAAGCATAACCATGTTTTACTAAACTTTAATAAATCATGACGAATAGTATTATCGATCTTTGTGGTGGATCTTGACCAGTGCATACCCAGTGTACCCAATCCCCTAGTCCTTCACTTGACTCACATATACATGTGAACAAGGAATTAGTCTTGATTTACTAAAGATGAAAATTATCATTCATCATGCAATACAACTAGCATGATTCCAAGTTTCTGTCTAATTGAAACTTGGGTGATGAAAATCTTTCCATATTTGGCTAATACTTGACATTACCACAAACGAAAGAATCAAATTCATATTGCTAACATAGAAACATACAAAACATCAATTTCATAAATGCCATTCTAAGGAGATAAAAATAAAAACAAATTTTTATTTATTTATAAAATGTGTAAAAAAATTTCCCTTACAATGCAATTACAAATGAAAACTATGTTATTACATATTTCCTAGCAATCTATCATAACTCCTAAGTAGCAGGTCAAAAATCCGATCTTCGAACCATGCGATTGAAATCCATCTTCGCAACCAGATTTAACATACTCTTCCTTTAAGCTTCATTCCCTTTGCTTAATCCTACAAAACATCAAAATGCAACCTTGTCACATCCTGTATTAAGAATCAACAATTAGGAACTTAATAGAGTTAGATAGTAGACTTACCTGAAGTAGAGTCAAGCTATGACTTTACCGTCCTTGCGGTCTTTCAGGTAAATATGGCAGCTTCACAACCAATGCCCCTTTTCTTGGCAATAGAAACATATAGACTCTTTGGGAATGGCATACAGGACAATCTTAGACTTAGCATTTCTCTTTTCCTTGGAAAAGACCGATTTTTCATTTATGCTTTTAAAATAATTTTAGAGTAAATCCTTTTGATTTGAAAGAGTTGCGGAATTTGTTCCCAAAAACAAAACATGATAAAACAATGTTTACCAAAGCATTTCATAAAAGAAATGTATTTTCATTATATAATCAAAACTCGGGGTGTCATGTTCCGATACAGACCAATAAGCATAAACGATAACATTACAAGTCATTCAACAAATATATACATATACAGACTTGTAAAAAAACAACTTGATGGTTCATCCATCTTATGCCCTTGCGCCACTTCCTGTAATACAAATAAAACTGAGTAGGTCAGGCTTGGGAGTCTGGAGAGCATATAGGGTTTTCAACCCACAATAAATAATTATATTTAATATCCACCAACCAACAATAACCCAATCACCCATTCCCGTTATTCTCACTTTATGTCCCTAAGACAACTAACATAAGGGACCTAGTCTAAGAATATTTCATCGGGGCAACAACACATGCTTCGGGGGTTCCTCAGCAATATAAGTCAAATAAGGCAACCATGAGGGGGATGGAGTACATCGAATGAACACCCAAGTTCATTAACACCTACAGGTGGCGAACCTGCTAATGTTTCCACAAGATTATCTAGAAAAGTTTGTGGTCGTCATCTAAACTCCGCTAGATGACTAAATCAAACAACAACGAGGCCTCTCATCTGTTTATTACACACCAACTATCTACCCATGTTCTACCCAACATATTAGTAGATAAAAATATACATTTTTATACATAGTATAAAAACTTGTATAGCATGCTTTAATCAATACATATTCCACATAACAGATGAGGCACACACACACATAACATGTATTTTATAGAGAGTAAATCTTATCCATGAGATAGAAGAAAGTGAATACACATTCACACACAAAACCACAAAATTATACACATAATATGTATTCCGTATAAAATACTTCATAATTATGCGTTAGAAGAAAGTAACTACACTCTCACACGTATAAACCACAATATACTTAATACACTCAAACCATACTTGTATTATTATCGTGTTTATGAAAGGTAGTATACACTCACTTGATCAGAAGATGATCAGACAGCACTAAGACTTGCAGAAGTAGTAATCCTCAGCAGATCTGGAAGATCTCTACAAAAATCGAACTTCTCGCGGGCAAAGCTTCGGCTCGGGAATCGCACTTCTCGGGATCTCGGGAGCGCGAAACTTCCTTCTTAACTTGGATATGAGATCCGGGGCGTCGGGATGGCTTCGGGGGTTTACACGCATAGCTTCAGCACAAAATGGAGGAGAAATGAGCAAATAAGCCCGGAACCCTCGCATCCTATTTATAGGAGGCTGGAGCCTCGGAGTACGTGGGGCGTACTGGTCCGAAATCGTCATTGCGTTCGTCATCCGAAGTAACTTGAGTGCGAAGGTCGTCATGCTTCGCTGTACGTGGGGCGTATAGCTGTACGCTGGGCATACTTCGAATATGCTCGGTGACTCCCCCTTCAGATAATATCGGGTTTTCTAATTAAATTTAAATACAAATTATTTAATAAACTTCGGAAATTCATATCTTCTTCATACGAACTCCGTTTTCAATGTTCTTTATATCCACGCGAAGGTGAGACTACGCTCTACAACTTTCGTATAGACTCCGTCGGCTAATTTTAACTTTATTTTTTATTATTTATTTTTAATAGGCCGGGACAGAAAAACTTCGTTATAAATTCATAACTTCTTCATTTGACGTCCATTCTCGCCTAACTTTTCATCGCTTCGATACCAACAATGAGACCTTCGATCCTCGTTTAGATTGCTTCGGCTACAAACCGCTCGATCTCAACTCGAGTATTTCAGGCTGCATACCGCTAAGTCGAAACTTCAATAAATCTTAACTTCCTCATACGAAGTCAGATTTGGGCGTTCTATATATATTCGGAAACCTCGTTTCAACCACTACAACATTATCCAAATATATCAAGTTTATTTTACACTTAAATTTTGACGCTTATTTTTATTCTTAATTAATCAAACCACATAATTAAGCAATTAAGCACAAAACACATAATACTCAAATAATACACTCTTATTATTTCAAAACGGGTTACAAAGGTTAACCTAGACTATTACATTGCTAAAAATGGCAAGCCCGGAAACACAGGCGTTACAATTCTCTCCACCTTAGAATGATTCCGTCCCCGGAATCACACATCAACAAACAAATGCGGATAGCGACTCATCATGTCACTCTCCGTCTCCCAGGTGAGATTCGGCCCATTCGTGTGTTTCCATCGGACAAGCACTAACCCAACCATTTTGCGTCGCAACTTCTTAGTCTTTCGGTCAACAATTGCCTCTGGTTCTTCAATCAACCTTTTGTTCTCATCAATTCTCAATTCAAAAATTGGAATTATATCAGGAACTTATCCCGTGAACTTCCTCAAATAACACACATGAAAAGTGTTGTGAATTCCATTCAGTTCTTCTGGTAATTCGAGCTTGTAAGCTTGGTTCCCAATCCTCTGAAGAACTTTAAACGGTCCAATAAACCTTGGACTCAACTTTCCCCGTTTACCAAATCTTATAAGTCCCTTCCACGGCGAGACTTTAAGCAAAACCGAATCTCCAACATCAAAAGTCATCGGTCTTCGCTTCTTGTCAGCATAGCTCTTTTGACGATCCTGAGCTGCTAACATTCTTTCCCTAATTATTTTCAACTTTTCAGCAGTTTGATGAACCATCTTCGGTCCCATAAACTACTTTTCCCCAGCCTCAAGCCTAAAAGGCTTTGAATCTCCGTGGGACTTTTCGGTTGTTCCCACTTCATCACAGCTTCGATCTTTGCTGAATCAACCTTTATCCCTTCTTGGTTGACCACGTGACCCAAGAATTGGACTTCACGAATCCAAAAATCACATTTGGAGAACTTTTCATACAACTTCTCCTGCTTCAAAACTTCTAACACTTCTCGCAAGTGTCTGCCATGCTCCTCCTGGCTTTTCGAGTAAATCAGAATGTCGTCTATGAACACTATCATGGATTTATCAAGGAAAGGATTACAAACCCTATTCATCAAATCCATGAACGCTTCCGGAGCATTGGTCAGTCCAAACAACATAACCAAGAACTCGTAGTGTCCATATCTAGTTCTGAATAGAGTCTTCTCGATATCTTGCTCTCTTACTTTTAGCTGATGATATCCTGACCTTAGATCGATCTTCGAGAAATAGCTCGAACCTTGCAATTGATCAAACAGGTCATCAATCCTTGGCAACGGATATCTATTCTTTATTGTTGCCTTGTTCAGCTCTCTGTAATCGATGCACATTCTCATACTTCCATCTTTCTTCTTCACGAATAACACCAGAGCTCCCCAGGGCGATGAACTAGGTCTAATGAAACCTTTGTCCAATAACTCCTGAAGTTGCATCATTAGCTCCTTCATCTCCGTCGGTGCTAGTCGGTAAGGTTCTTTTGCTATTGGCGTGGTTCCTGGTAACAAGTCAATACGGAATTCCACTTGTTGATCAGGCGGTAATCCAGGAAGATCTTCGGGAAATACTTCCGGATAATCACACACCACTGGAATACTCTGCATCACCATCTTTTCCTTCTTAGCATCGATCATGAATGCTAAATATGATGTACATCCCTTGGTCAAACACTTCCTGGCTTTCATTAGAGAAATGATTCCAGAATTTACTCTGCGTTTGTCCCCATACACCATAAACGAATCTTTCCCAGGCAGGTTTACTTTAACTATCTTCTTCTTGCATAATATTTCGGCATCATTGGCGCTAAGCCAATCCATTCCTAACACGATGTCGAAACCATTAAGTTCGATAGGCAATAATTCCTCGTGAAACTTATTCCCATTAAGGTCGATTAAGATGTCTTTCATACGATGGCTAACAGGTACAAACTTGCCACTAGCAACTTCGACTAATAAAGCATTATCTAGTCTATCAACAGGCAAAGCTAGTTTTCTACCAAACTCATGCGAAATAAAGGAGTAGTTGGCTCCAGAATCAAACAAAATTTGAGCAGGTAATTCGTTTACGAGAAAGGTACCTGAAGCGACATCAGCTTCATCTTTCGTAGCCTCAAGTGTCATCTGGAAGGCTCTCGCCTTCGGCTTTGGTGGAATGTTGGGCCTAGCTGCCTCCTTCTTCTTCGGACAGTCTTTCAAAATGTGCCCCTCTTTATTACAACCAAAACACATCCTTTTGTTGTTCGAACACTCATTGGCAAAATGTCCAACCTTTCCACACTTGTAGCAGGTTACATCCTCGCTACATTTCCCAAAGTGCTTTTTCTTACACTTATCACACCATTTCGCTTCGCCTCCTTTTCCTCCAAACTTTTTCGAATCAGATTTCGAAAATTTGTTTTTCTTACCGGAACCAGATGTTCCCTCAAACTTTCTCTTCTCACCAGCCTCAACCTTGTCGGTGGTTCTCCCCTTAATCATGTTCTCAACAGACTTGGCAGCCCAGATAGCTGCCTCTAGAGTATGTGCCTGACATACTGGCACCTCGTACTCCCATGGGAGTCCTTTCGCATACCGGTCCACCTTTTTCAGCTCATCTGGAACGATACGCAAGGCAAACTCCATCTTATCGGTGAAGTTATTGGTGTATTCATCAACTGACATGCTGCCTTTTGTCAATGCCAAAAACTTGTTCTCTAGTTCCAACAGATTTTGAGCCGAGCAGAACTTGCGCTTGAACTGCACCAAGAACTCTGCCCATGACAATTGCAGTGGCTCATTAGGGCTTAAGGTCTTCCCTAGAGTGTTCCACCAACGAACGGCTCCACCTCGGAACTGACGCACTGCATAGATAGTCTGCAACTTGCCTCTGCAGCCACAAGTCATGAAGGCTAATTCCATTTCTGAGATCCAATCCATAACCCTAATCGGATCCTCCTTTCCATTGAAGGTCGATGGTTTGCAAGTTAGAAAGTCCGTGTACTTGCATCCCATTCCATCATTCCTTCCATCATGGTTGTCTTGCCTAACTATCGGTGGGTTGGCTTGACCAATAGACCCACTAAAGTTTCCACCTTCTGAGTGCCCTTCATTTAATTCAGGCTCTTCCAGACGAATTGACAACTCTTCACGATTCTGTTGAAGCAACCGTCTAGTTTCATCCATCTGACGATCCAACATCGCTTGAATCATCATTTGCACACCAGCCATGGTGATTGGCTCAGGTGTTGCTGCTACGACAGGTATTTGTTCAATCACTGGTGGTTGATTCCTGTTTTCGTCAGCATTTCCAACTCCACATATTGTTCTCACCATTTTGATCTACACACCGAATAAGGTGAAATTAGATCCTCAATCACGGTAGATATTCAAATCATCCTTATCACTCCGAAACGTTTACATGCTAGTTCTAATATCGTAGACATACGCTTAGAATCCTACACACATAAGGTTTCTAGATCCCATAGATCCGAACAAATAATATCATATATGGCAACATATAACATTTAGCACATAAAGTATTTTAGGCAACTTTCCTAAAATAAACTAGTGCTCGTGTCTAAAACATAACAGACACATATCTCAAAATTTCACTTAGCATTCTAAGTTTAAGTCTAGAAATCCTACAAATTCCTAGTTCGCTAAAACTAATGCTCTGATACCAACTGTGACATCCCCAAAATCTCGGCCAGAAAAGACCGATTTTTCATTTATGCTTTTAAAATAATTTCAAAGTAAATCCTTTTGATTTGAAAGAGTTGCGGAATTTGTTCCCAAAAACAAAACATGATAAAACAATGTTTACCAAAGCATTTCATAAAAGAAATGTATTTTCATTATATAATCAAAACTCGGGGTGTCATGTTCCGATACAGACCAATAAGCATAAACGATAACATTACAAGTCATTCAACAAATATATACATATACAGACTTGTAAAAAAACAACTTGATGGTTCATCCATCTTATGCCCTTGCGCCACTTCCTGTAATACAAATAAAACTGAGTAGGTCAGGCTTGGGAGTCTGGAGAGCATATAGGGTTTTCAACCCACAATAAATAATTATATTTAATATCCACCAACCAACAATAACCCAATCACCCATTCCCGTTATTCTCACTTTATGTCCCTAAGACAACTAACATAAGGGACCTAGTCTAAGAATATTTCATCGGGGCAACAACACATGCTTCGGGGGTTCCTCAGCAATATAAGTCAAATAAGGCAACCATGAGGGGGATGGAGTACATCGAATGAACACCCAAGTTCATTAACACCTACAGGTGGCGAACCTGCTAATGTTTCCACAAGATTATCTAGAAAAGTCTGTGGTCGTCATCTAAACTCCGCTAGATGACTAAATCAAACAACAACGAGGCCTCTCATCTGTTTATTACACACCAACTATCTACCCATGTTCTACCCAACATATTAGTAGATAAAAATATACATTTTTATACATAGTATAAAAACTTGTATAGCATGCTTTAATCAATACATATTCCACATAACAGATGAGGCACACACACACATAACATGTATTTTATAGAGAGTAAATCTTATCCATGAGATAGAAGAAAGTGAATACACATTCACACACAAAACCACAAAATTATACACATAATATGTATTCCGTATAAAATACTTCATAATTATGCGTTAGAAGAAAGTAACTACACTCTCACACGTATAAACCACAATATACTTAATACACTCAAACCATACTTGTATTATTATCGTGTTTATGAAAGGTAGTATACACTCACTTGATCAGAAGATGATCAGACAGCACTAAGACTTGCAGAAGTAGTAATCCTCAGCAGATCTGGAAGATCTCTACAAAAATCGAACTTCTCGCGGGCAAAGCTTCGGCTCGGGAATCGCACTTCTCGGGATCTCGGGAGCGCGAAACTTCCTTCTTAACTTGGATATGAGATCCGGGGCGTCGGGATGGCTTCGGGGGTTTACACGCATAGCTTCGGCACAAAATGGAAGAGAAATGAGCAAATAAGCCCGGAACCCTCGCATCCTATTTATAGGAGGCTGGAGCCTCGGAGTACGTGGGGCGTACTGGTCCGAAATCGTCATTGTGTTCGTCATCCGAAGTAACTTGAGTGCGAAGGTCGTCATGCTTCGCTGTACGTGGGGCGTATAGCTGTACGCTGGGCATACTTCGAATATGCTCGGTGACTCCCCCTTCAGATAATATCGGGTTTTCTAATTAAATTTAAATACAAATTATTTAATAAACTTCGGAAATTCATATCTTCTTCATACGAACTCCGTTTTCAATGTTCTTTATATCCACGCGAAGGTGAGACTACGCTCTACAACTTTCGTATAGACTCCGTCGGCTAATTTTAACTTTATTTTTTATTATTTATTTTTAATAGGCCGGGACAGAAAAACTTCGTTATAAATTCATAACTTCTTCATTTGACGTCCATTCTCGCCTAACTTTTCATCGCTTCGATACCAACAATGAGACCATCGATCCTCGTTTAGATTGCTTCGGCTACAAACCGCTCGATCTCAACTCGAGTATTTCGGGCTGCATACCGCTAAGTCGAAACTTCAATAAATCTTAACTTCCTCATACGAAGTCAGATTTGGGCGTTCTATATATATTCGGAAACCTCGTTTCAACCACTACAACATTATCCAAATATATCAAGTTTATTTTACACTTAAATTTTGACGCTTATTTTTATTCTTAATTAATCAAACCACATAATTAAGCAATTAAGCACAAAACACATAATACTCAAATAATACACTCTTATTATTTCAAAACGGGTTACAAAGGTTAACCTAGACTATTACATTGCTAAAAATGGCAAGCCCGGAAACACAGGCGTTACATACACCAAGTGTTACACCACCTAATAAATGTGTCGGCTAACCACACACGCTCCATTGATCTACGATTAACATCAAGCTACCCTTTGCCACACACTGTCAGTCTTGATTAGTGTGCCGGTTAACCACACATGCTCCACTAACGACTTAACAATGTGCAAACTGCAATTTCATGGGTTAGCACCATATTCACATTTTCCTAAGTAACTAAGATTTGGGAATCTATAAGTGTTTAGTTACTTTATATTTTTCATTATACTTTTAATGAAGGGAGAATTAGAGTCCTATCCTACCCGTTCGGCTAACGACCATCCTCCAGTCAAGGAAGTGGTGGGTGAGAGTGGACACCCATTAAACTATCATTTTATGGGCAGTAACCTTATAACCCACCTTATAGACCGGCTTCGTGAATGAGGCCTACTAACGGTAAGACTGCCTTTGTTCTTACACACACATATTTGTGTGTGTGTGTGTGTGTGTATATATATATATATATATATATATATATATATATATATATATATATATATATATATATATATATAACCTATAATATTATAATAGTACAAGGTAGAATTTTAAACTTTAAAATTCTTGGGTTTGGAATTAAATGTTTCAAAAGTTAGACTTTTACATTTACAAATTCCAAAACTTGAGGGCAAGTTTTGAACTATTCAAATACTTTTGGAATCCATAACTTATGAGTTTAATATAGGTTTAAATGAAAAGTCTCTTGAAAATCCATAACTTGAGGACAAGTTATGAAGTTCATAAAAACCATTTATAGGAAAAAGACTCTTCAAGTTCATAACCTATAGGTTTAATGATCTCTTTAAAAGAAAAACTTTTCATTTTCCATAATTTGAGGACAAGTTATGGAATTCATCAAAAAACATTTAGATCAAAACTGTAACATACAAAAACAATCAATTTGTCTATGATCTAAATTAAGCTCACAAGAACAAGACAATTCACATCAAACAAATTTCATGTAATTAGCCTAACCATATAAACTCATACAAAACATGAAACTTTGAAAATTATCTTATAAATTGGATAAGCATGATCATTACCACATCAAAAACAGGTTTATAAGTTCAAAAACAGCTTAGGGTAATGATCCTAGTACAATTCTAGCCAAAAGCATCGAAAAACTACATTCTAGAGCACCAACTCGTCGAGTGCAGGAGCTGACTCGGCGAGTTGGATAAATTTGTGCATGGACGCGTCGAGTCCCCTAGTGGACTCGGCGAGTCCACAGTCCAGAAAGCTGAAATTTAACTTATAAAACATTTTCAAGCAAGTAGCATCAAGTATAACTGAAAACAAGCCTAGGCTATGATACCACTGAAGGGTTTTGAGCATGCAAACACTACTAAGGTGTACATGCAACCCTAAATAATTTGGATCTATGTTTTCTCTATTATACACAAGGGCGGAGGAAATGTAGGGGATAGCAGATATCCTCCCCCCCCCCCCCCCAAGCATCTTTTATTTATTTTGTATAGTATTATTATATCTAGTTTTATAAGCCCAAAAGTTAATTATTTTAAGCCCACTGCCCCCTATCGGCTACAACCCATTTATTTAATAATGTTAGACAAACAAATACTTACTTTAGGCATACCACATATGAAATTTACAATTTAACATTTATTGGTAGCCGACAAATCGTCCAATACTTCGAAGGTATTACTTTAGTTATATTCATCACAATTAAATTCAAGACTCCCAAAAGATAAATTCTAATCCTCATTAGTTAATACATATTAAAGTTTAAAGTTTTTGTAATTTGTGGTAGTATTTATTTTGAACAGTATAATACTTCAAAGGGAGTACTTCAAGTCTTCAATTATAGTCAATTAGTCATCATAGTTTGTTCATCGGACGTCCAAAAGGTAATTATTTTAATTTTTACTAGTTAGTATATATTTAAGCTTTTTGTAATTTGTGTTTAATATTTATTTTTAACATTATAATTTGTAATTAATGATGGTATTATGATTGGTTAATTGGTTTCATAATTTTTAAAATTAAAGGGTAAACTATGAGCAAAAAAGAACCATTGATTCTTTTTTCAAATGAATAGAAGATGTTAATGATCCGCAACCGCATCTTGTTAGTGATAATATTGGGGAAAATGTTAATACATGCCCACAACCAAAAAGGAATAGTAATATGGAAGACTCAATTAATGTTGAATATGGTAAAAATGATATTTCAAATTCAAGAGAGGTAAACTTCGATTCTTTGATTCGTGATCCCAGAGAATGGCCTTTGATTTTAAGTTATTCAAGTCACCAACGGGATGAGATTAGAAAATTGTATACTACACTTGGACCATATCAAAATTAAAAATCAAAGTATCCTTCTAGTCCTAGTGGTCCAAATGGTTCTATGCGCAGTTTTCAACAAGCTTGGTTTACAAAATTTTGGTGGTTGGAATATTTTGAGAAAAAAGATGTTGCATTTTGTTTCCCTTGCTTTCTTTTTAATAAGAAACCTATTGGACGAGTCGGGTCAGATACAATTACCGTGACAGGATTTAATAGGTGGAAAAAGGTGAATTGTGGCAAAGATTGTGCTTTCATCGTCCATGAAGGTAAGACTCCGGCCTCAACACATAATTTTTCTGTTAGATGCTATGAAGATTTAAAAAACCAATTGTGTCACATAGAAAATTTGATTGAGAAACAAATGACTCAACAAGTTATGGATAATAGATTATGCCTTAAAGTTTCTGTTGAGGCTATTAAATGGCTCACATTTCAAGCATGTGCTTTAAGAGGTCATGATGAGCGACCTGACTCAAGAAATCAAACGAATTTCCTTGAACTTATAAAGTTGCTTGCTTCTTATAACAAGACTATTGATGATGGTGTGTTAGAAAATGCTCCTCAAAATGCAAAGTACACATCACCCGATATCCAAAAAGAAATATTAAGTGTTTTAGCTACAAATGTACAAAAAGCCATTCATGATGAAATCGGGATGGCAAAATTTTGTTTGATTGTTGACGAGTCTCAAGATGAATCTAAGAAGAAACAAATGGCTATTGTTGTGAGATTTGTTAACCGAGAAGGACATGTCAAAGAAAGAATTTTGGATTTGATCCAGGTCAAATATACAACTTTATTGACCTTGAAAAATGCGATAATGGGTTCATTGTCTTATCATAAACCTAGTGTCCAAGATATTCGGGGTCAAGGATATGATGGAGCTAGTAACATGCGTGGAGAATGGAATGGGTTGCAAGCTTTATTATTAAAGGAATGCCCTTATGCTTATTACATACATTGTTTTGCTCATCAATTGCAAATGTCTCTAGTTACAGCGACTAAAGATTTGACTGAGGTACATAACTTCTTCAAAACTTTACATTTTATAGTTAATTTCATAAGTTCTTCTTCCAAGCGTACTAAAAGATGAAGGTTGGCAATTGCTTTTGCATCAAGTGGTTTGCTTTTGTAAGAGGAGTGACATTCTGATTCCTGGTATAAATGAAACTTATAGATATGTAATTCGAACACGGCATGATAAACATGATATCATTGTAGAGCATCACTACCGAGTTGAATTGTTTATTGTTGCTATTGGCAGTCAGTTACAAGAGTTAAACTCTAGATTTAATGAGTCTGTAACGGAGCTTCTTCGTCTTAGTGCTGCGCTAGATCCAAAAAATCCTTGAATGTTGAAGATATATGTAAATTGGCAACAACTTATTACCCTTTGGACTTTACAGAGCACGAAATTAATTTGCTGAAACTTGAGTTACGACATTATGAGCTAGATGTGCGCAATCACCCACAATTGAAAAATTCATTTACAATTTCTAAGTTGTGTAGGGGCCTACATGAAACAGGAAAGTCAAGTACTTATCCTTTGCTTGACAGATTGATTCGCATTATATTGACACTTCCTATTTCTACCACGACATCTGAAAAAGCATTCTCAGCAATGAAAATCGTGAAAACATGAATTTGGAATACCATGAATGATGATTTTCTTAAAATTTGTCTACTTATTAACATTGAGAGAGAGATTGTTGACATGTTTTCCACAGATAAAATTATAGATGATTTTTCTTCTATGAAGTAAAGATGGGCACAACTTAAAGTGAGCAAGGTACTACTTTTTATACTTTTAAAAAAATTATTTGTATTCTTCTCAATTGAGCATAATATCATATGTATTTATGTATAACTCGTTATTTTTATAATTTTAGATTAATATATGAGAGTCGGTGTTTATAATCATTGGAAAAATTTTGAAGATTGGCTCTTACAAAGATCTACGCATTTTCTATTTAGACGATTTTTTTTCTTTATTAGTATCTCTTTCAATTTTATAGACATGATTATGTTATTTGATTTTTTTTAATATATATAAGCCCCCTTATCCTAAAATCCTGGCTTCGCCCCTGATTATACATGTAAACTTGAACTTTCCAAGGTATTACCCTAACTAGCATAAAAAACTTGATACTTGGGTAATAAAACAAGTTAGATAACATACCTTTTCTTGTAGCTTGTTGGAAACCTTGAACCTTTAGCCTTTAAGAACTTAGCACCAATAATATGAATGCCTCAAATGGAATCACAACACAACTAGAACAAAGGATAACTTTAGAAGAAATTCCTTGCACACACCAATCAACTAGCCCTATAGTATTCAACTTAAGTGCCAATTTCATGAGCTAGATGGGTTCTTATATAGTGTGATAAACTAGGGTTACATCATGTAAACCCTAATGACTTTCCATATCCCTTATGCTCCATGGGTTAAAACCACCATGGAGTATCCATGGGTTACCACATGGGTTTAGCCCAACATGAAGAACTATGGATCATAAGCCCACTTTATAAGAATGAATGATTTACCAAATCAACCCCTTATATATAATTAGTCTATTTTTTATCACATAATTATTTACAAATTAATTTTTGATCAATACTAGTTAAACAATATGATTTCATATTAATATATTAGAACATATAAATATTAATAAACCATAAATAATTTCTTCTCAAAAGCCCATCCTATCAAATTGTCCTAATGATATGCAACCTAAATAGACCATGCTACTCTCGGGTGAAGTACATACCAATAATAGTTATGAACTTAAGACACTAATCCAACGGCTCCAAGCATGCACACTATGTTTGTCTATGGTCCTTCCTTTGTGAAATAGATCAACTGAAAGCATTTCAATGACACTAATTTTACAATTCCAAATCCTTATCGTAAATGCAATAATACCGAATTCTTGCCATTTGCTATAATCTGTTAGATTCTAAACTTATATGCAATGATCCTCTTATAATGACTATGCACAAAAGTCACAGAGACTTGGCAACAAACATTACAAAGTATTCCAATGGAGAGGAATTCCATGGAAACGAAGTCTCACATCCAAAGTACATTCCTTTGAACATCCTTCTTGCATTAAGTTACCTAATATTACATAGATTTAAAGAATAACTTCCACTTATGGAAACATTTCCATATTCCCATTTTTACTATCACTTCTGAACAAGAGTTACCTCTTCTTAGAGTATGCCAACATGATCCTTCCAAAATTTACACTATACTTCCAACTATCCATAAGCAACCAATCTTTGGTAAACCTCAGATTATCCTCGATAATTGGTTAACCACTTTAGTCATATACGGTTCTATTCCTTTTTTCCCTCTTAATGCCCTAGGCATTTGGAAAAATTAGAGCACGAGAATATTACAGTATATGCAATCGATCCTATACCCGAAGCATATGGGACACGATTCATAATGTCTTACATAAATACATGATACTTGATCAATATTTTTCTATAATATTTCTTTTTGTCATGTTCTCACAATTTGAACTATGAAGAGGGATGTTGTAATCATAATTGAATTTGAGAACGCAATCTCAATTCAAACTATGAAGAGGGATGTCGTAATCATAATCGAATTTGAGAACGCAATTAACACACACACACACATATATATATATATAATTTCCTTAAGTTGAACAAAGCATTCATATATATCCTTCGATTAAATTTGATTAAAGGATCTCAATCTACGCTTTTAAAATTGAAATGAAGTATAATTCCTCTCCCTTTATTATAGCAAAACAACTTATCAAACCCTGCATCTTTGCAAATTGAAACTTTTTTCTATAATTAACATTGCTAACTTGCAACACTTACCATAATAATTATGCTCCCACTAACATAATAATTATTATCTTACTAGCATAACACTTATGCTCCCACTAGCTTTGACATGTACCCAGAAATCAGTTGGACTTCTAGAAATCAATACTTATTGACTTTCATACCAATGTTCAGATTTTTGATACGATATGCTTCGATTAGACTTTATCTAGGCTTCTCAAATTCATACACCTTTCCTTAGATAGCTCACATATAGCAATCGTAGCTCCTAAAAGATGTTGTCGATATGCAACCGACTTGCAACTACAACTCACATGTATCCGTTTCAAGAATATAAGATATTATCGTCTCACATTCACTTGTGATAAAATCCATGAAGTGATTCAGATGAGCGTGGGTTGAATCCTAAACTCGAAACTTATTCCAGGAGTACTCATGAACACTACAACCACCTTGTCCTAGACAAACTACAGACCTATTCATAATAGTCTTGCCTCAATTCTTACTTCCAAAGTATGATCGACTGTGGATGGTTTGACTAACCTATTTATTCAGGAAGTCAAAACATGCAAAGTGAAACACAAGAATAATAATAATCCTATATGGCCCCAAAACTTTTGATTCATATTTATTACTCATCATTCATTGTATAATGTTTCGAATAACCAACTTAATACTTGAATTAAAACAATAGTTATGCCATGCTCCAAGCATGCACACTATGTTTGTCTAAACGATAGTTATGCCATGCACCAAGCATGCATACTATGTTTGTCTATGGTCCTTAAGTTGTGAAATAGATCAATTGAAAAACATTTCAATGATGCTCATTTCAAAATTCTAAATCCTTATTGCAAGTGTAAGAATTCCAAATCCTTGTCACTGCTAGAAAGTGTTAGATTCTATACTATCATGCAATGATTCTTTTGTATTGTCTAGGTGCCAAAAGTCACAGAGACTTGACCGATGATATTACAAAATATTCCTTTGGAGATTGTTACAAGACAATTCCATTGAAATGAAGTCTCAAATTCAAAGTACATTCCTTTAAACATCCTTCTTGCATAAAAGTTTCTAACTTTCTCATTTATTCTTCAACTCCCAATATGGAAACATTCCATATTTGCCACATGACAAATCATTACAAATAAACTATTGTCTATTCATAATAATGCTAATATGGTCCATCCATTACTATGCTTCCAACTGTCCTTAAGCGACCAATCTTTGGCGAACCTTAGATTGTCCATAACAATCGTCTAACCACTTTAGTCAAATCCGGTTCTATTCCTTTTTCCCTCTTAATTCCCTAGGCATTTGGAAAGAACATGAGAATATTATAGTGCATGCAATCGATCCTATACCTGAAGCATATGGGATGCGATTCATAATGTCTAACATAAAGACATGATACTTAATCAGTCTTTTGCTATAATATTTTTATTTTCCATGTTCTCATAATTCAAATTATACAAAGGGATGTCGTAATCATAATCAAATTTTGAGAACTCAATTAAAATTTCCATATATAGAATTTCCTTATGTTGAACCATTCCAACATAATAATTATATATATTTGACTAAAATTGATTAGAATCTCAATCTGAGCTTTTAGATTTTGAAATGAAGTATAAATTCCTCTCCCTTAATTATAGCAAAACAACTTTTCAAACCCTGCAACTTTGCAAATTGAAACTTTTTTTTTCTATAATTAACATTGCTAACTTGCAACACTTACCATAATAAGTATGCTCCCACTAACATAATAATTATTAACTTACCATCATAATAATTATGCTCCCACTAGCTTTGACATGTATTCAGAAATCAGCTAGACTTCTAGAAATCAATACTTATTGACTTTCATTACCAAAGCTCAGATTTCTTATATTAGATGCTTCGATAAGACTTTATCTAGGCTTCTCAAACTCATACACCTTTCCTTAGACAGCTCACATGTGCGTCTAAACAATTTTAAGAACTTGCAGTAATAAGTCTCAAGTGTTTAGACATTTTTTCCATTCCTCACAATTCGAATTATGAAAATGGATGTCGTAATCATAATCAAATCTGAGAATACAAACATCACAACTGCTATCTTCTTAAAATCTACTTAGTCAAAGCGTTTCCTCACCATCATTTTCATGAATCGGAGAGAAACCTTATGACACTTAGATTTTATGGTGTATGTGTTCTTATCCATGTGAATTTGTCATAACCATAATCACAAGACAAGGTTAGCGACAAATCCAAACTCATATGGACTGAACTTGTTCAATCTTAATTTCTTGCCACCTGGCAGCACAAGGGTCTGCCATTTCTTCCAAGTTGTTATGTAAACAATTGAGACCTCGTAGAACTCGCATGCATAGTCAACTTTAACTGGAAAGGGCACATAAACAAGAATATGTCAACACAATAGGTTAAAACCTCAAGTCGTGGGCTAGTGATTAACAATAGGTTTATTCTTGATTAGTTCTTGAAGATTTTCAAGATCCTTAAGACTCCCACTGGCCTCTTGGCATATAAGATTCACTTTGTCAAGGAACATTACTTGGCAAACAAATATTCAAGAGTTGGTGTGGATTCTAATCAAGACAAACTCTTCACACAATTGGCCTTAGTTGGTCTTTGTTCTATCCAAAACATCACAACTTACCAATTTCAAATATACAAGAATAGAAAACATTTTACTCTACATTTGATGAGTGTTATAAACCTTCCTTAAGATATGTCACTCAATTTACAATCTTGGAGTATGACTCTAAGACTTGATTTTGAAACGAAGTATGATTCATCTTTTGATTTAACCATTTCAACAATTTATGATTCCTCTTCTTAGCCATACAAATGCACTAAGATGTCCTTAGTGGATTAATTGTGATATGGTTTCATAATCACTAAGATGATCATAAAACATGATACTCAAGTACTCTCCTATCCTTTCAGATTGGAGAAACTTTTATCTTTCTGCCTAATTTGATTATTCTTATTCATCCTACCATACATTAAAACTTTTCTGATTGTTAGGATTATACTTAAACGTGTAAGCATAACCATATTTACTAAAGTTTAGCAAATCATGAAGAATAGTCTTATCGTTCTCTGTGTTGGACCTGACCAGCCTTCACCCAGTGTACCCGATCCCCTAGTCCTTCACTTAACTCACATATTCATGTGAACAAGGAATTAGTCTTAATTTCCCAAAGACGAAAATTCTCATTCATCATACAATACCAGTTGCATGATTCCAAGTTTCTGTCCAACCGAAACCCGGGTGATGGGAATCTTTCGTTATTTGGTAAATTTTGACACTACCACAAATGAAAGAATGAAATCCATTTTTCCAATATTGATAGAAACATACAAACATCATTTTTTTACAAATGAAATTTTAAAGAGATATAAGTAAGATAAAATCAACAAAAAAATTATTTATTTATCAAATGCGGAAAAAAAAATTCCTTACGATGCAATTACATATGAAAACTATGTTGCAAAATATTTCATAAGTAATCTATAATAACTCCTAAGCAGCAGCTCAAAAATCCGATCCGCGACCAAATTCAGCTTGCTCTTCCTTTAAGCTTCCTTTCTTTTCTTCGATCCTACATAACATCACAATGTAATTACATTACATCATGCATTAAGAATCTCCAAATAGGAACTTAATAGAGTTAGATAGTGGATTTTACTTGAAGTAGAGTCAAACGTTTTGACTTTACTATCTTTGCGATCTTTCAGGTAAATATGACAGCTTCGTAATCAATGTCCTTTCTTTTGGCAATAGAAACATATTGATTCTTTGGGAATAGTGCATGGGACTATCTTAGACTTAGCCTTTCTCTTCACCATTTGGTCAAATGACTTGACCATGGCCGATCCCTTTCCATTAGGAAGAGAAAGCTTTTTTGGATTTCCAATGTTACCATTGTCAATGTCAATGGAAGTTTGGGAAGTAGATCTTCCAATCATATTTGCTTGACCAATGCGCCAAATCATTGCTGATTCAGCAGCAATTAGCAAATATGTTAGATCAATAAGGGTTATGACGTGATCTATCATATAGTAGTCTATAACAAAATGACTATACCGGGAAGTGACTGAAGAACCCAATCAACGACCAACTTCCTTAGGAAAACGACACCCAACATTCCCAGCCTGTCAATATGTCACTTCATATCCAAAACATGTGCATACACAGACCTTCCATATTGGTGTTTGCTAGCAAATAGGGCTTGAGTGACCTTGAACTTTTCTAATGTACGAACTTGTTGGTTAGGGAGAATAACTGGAGAAGGTGGAGGAAGTGAAGTATGATATTATGGAATATCATCTTCATGTGGAAAACTTTTTCCAAAAGATTTGGGAAGACCATAGTTGTCTGAACTAGACATCTACAAGGGAGAAATTCAAGTTAGTTGATTTAAGTCCTTAATATAACACCCAAATGAAATATTAAGGCTAGGACCTAACATAATATTTTACAATTCGGAAGAGGTTTGTCGTAATCTAATTGCAAAATATTTGAAGGTAGTTAAATGACGATTTACCAATTTCCGCCATGAAAAATGAAATTGATTATTAAGTTTTAATTGGATTGAAATTCCTAGATCCTTTGAGATTCATTGAAATTTACAATGGCATGTTTAAATCTCGATTATGTCCTTCAAGTTTGTGACTAGGATGTCGAGAATCACAAATAAGGTTTGAATAACCATACATATTATCTTGGTACTCTCAATGTTACAAATCACCTAATCAATGTGCCATTTAACCACACACACTCCATTGATCTATGATTAACATCAAGCTACCCGTTGCCACGCATTGTGAGTCCCATATTAGTGTGTCGGTTAACCACACATGCTCCACTAATGACTTGACAAGGTGCAAAATGCAATTTCATGGGATAGCACCATTTTCACATTTTTCCTAAAGTAACTAAGATTGAGAATTTAATAAAAGTTTAGTTACTTTATAATTATCATAATACTTATAATAAGAATTAATGTCCTATCCTACCCGTTCGGCTAACGACCCTCCACTAGTAAAGGAAGCGGTGAGTGAGAGTGGACACCCATTAAACCTCTATTTTATAGGCAATAACCTTATACCCCCTTATAGACCGACTTCGTGAATGAGGTCTACTAACGGTAAGAGTAACTTATTCTTATACATATATATATATATATATATATATATATATATATATATATATATATATATATATATATATATTATTAAACCTATAATCTTATAAAGTATAAGGGTTGAATTTTAACTTTTAAAACTCTAGGGTTTGGAATTAAAGTATTCAAAAGTGAGACTTTATAGATTCCAAAACTTAAGGGAAAGTTTTGAAACTTGTCAAAACTTTTGGTTTCCATAACTTATGAGTTTAATGTGGTTTTTATGAAAAAACTTTTCATGATCCATAACTTGAGGACAAGTTATGGAATACTTTAAAACCATTTAAAATGACTCTTAAAAATGAGACCTTTCATTTTCCATAACCTATGAGTTTCAATGACCTTTTAAAAGGAAACTTTTTCATTTTTCCACAACTTGAGGACAAGTTATGGATTTCATTAAGGAAATTAGATCATATTTTTAACTAAAAAAATTATCAAATAATTTATTCATGATCTAACTAAACTCATAAGTCAAGGCAAATCACATCACCTATTTGCAAGAAATTAGCCTATCATATAAACTAATACAAATCTTGAAACTATGACAATTATCTTTGAATTGGATGAGCATGATCATTACCATATAAAAAAACAGATTTCATGGTTCAAAAAACAGTTTAGGGTAATGATCCTATCCATTTCTTGGCCAAAACTCGAAAATCTGCACCCCTGGAGCACCTACTCGACGAGTTCATGAACTAGACTCGCTGAGTTCATGCTTTACTAAGTGGACGTACTCGTCGATTCAGTTCATGGACTCGGCGAGTTCATCAGACAGAATGCAGAAAATCAATTTTTTCAACTTTAAAAACCAATAAGCATCAAGTATAATGGAATAAAACCTGGCTCTAACACCACTGTTGGGTTTTAGTATACTACAACATCCTATGGTGCACATACAACCTTAAATACTTTGGATCTATGTTTTCTCTAATTATACATGCAATATTGTTTCCTAAGCATTAAGCCTACAACTAGCATACAATTGACATAAACAGCATAAAATACTAGTTAGGAGTTTACCTGTTTATGTAGCTTGTAGAACTTGTTGTATTTGGCCTTTAAGAACTTAGTGCCCCAAATGTTGCATCTCAAATGGTTCACAACACTTTGGATGAAGGATGACTTTTGAGAGAGTATTCTTGCACTAGAAATCGTCTCCATGAACTCTTAGAACATTAAGTTGGCAATTTTAGCTATGGGGTGCTCTATATATAAGTTAGGAATCCAAGAGTCATGGGTAAACCCTAATCCATACTCTTGGGCTTATTATCCATGATCCATGATTCAAGTGGGCTAACTCTTTATGGATTCTTCCATAAACTTAGTCCATCATGTATCATAAGCCCAAAAAATATATATAACTAGTTTACACAATTAGTCCCCATTAATTTAATTAGTCTCTTTTGATCACTAAATTAATTCCAAATTAATTCTTGATCAATACTAATTAAATCATATGATCTCATATTAATATATTGGAACTTATAATATATTGATAAATCATAAATAACCTCTTCTCAAAAGTCCATCCTATCAAATTATCGTGGTGATATGCAACCCAAATGGACCATGCTACTCTTAGGTCAAGTACATACCAATTATCGTTATGGGCTTAGACACCTAATCCAACACATGTATCACCTCATTTATCATTAAGGGGCCATCCATAATCTCCCTACCTTTAATAAAAACTTATTGTTCTATAAATACCATGGAATCCACCACATTTGCTAGGAGAATAGCTAAAACATTAGCTAATATTTTATACTGACAGCCAATCAAACTAACCGAGGAAAAAAATATATTACCATCATAGTACTATAGAATTTTGGAATAAAAAAAGGACGAGTTGTATCCCTAAGGAATTTTCGATTTATCATAAAATCACACACAAAAGTTGTAATGTCATATTTCAGAATCTCGCAATGGCTATTCACTAAATGAAAAAGGAAAACCCGTCGAACCAAGTGCTTTTTCACTGCTACAAGCCCAAACTGCCTCCTTAACTTCTTGACCGTGAATACAGCCTCCAACATATCAACAAGAACAGTAGCAAGGACTTAAATCTTGGGCTACAATTTTGAATAACCATTCCACTAAACCTCACGACCTTATTCTTAAAATAATCATATAATACAACTTTAACCTCGGAAGGAGTTGTAACCACATCACCAACATTTTTCACCCAATTAATAGTAGATTATCGGCACTTTCATTTTAGAAGACCATGAAAAAAACCTTTTTCATCACCTTCCAACCCCGAATAGAGCTTAACCTTTTATGCAACATCCAACATCGCTAATATTTCAATCTCCTTAAGTTTCCTCACCACCATACCCTATTGCCCCATTAGTTATGCATTAGCCTTGTCCTGCTCAATTTCTGTGTCAACACAATGAACTTCACCTTCTAACTCCTTTCTCACACCTTCCTTATCAATACACTTCTATTTGATACACTCTCGAAATACACCTTTAAACCTTCTAATTTTATCCTTAAACCAAACATGTGGATTTAGAAATACCGACGACAAGCTTTCTTTCCATGATTTCTTTACTAAGTCTAAGAATCCCTCACACTCAAGTAATGAAAATTTAAATATAATCGAAACATAGTCTACCTCCTCTTGTCTAAAAACAATATGACTACGATAAGAAATCTTTCTATCTAGAGCATTAGAAATCATATTTAGAAGAAGATCACATAACTCCTCTAACATTAAGTATGCATCCAATTTACTTATTTTTTTTATTTTGACATCACACATGTAAAGTTGAAACCACCGATAGGAACATCAAATAAACTTGCATTTGCTATATAACTATTAAACGACCAACTGTAACTAGATAAAACACCGACCTAACATGCTCATGTTGGAAATAACTCACTAATGTGACCATCAGACTATTTTGTAAAGTTTTTATGAGTTGGTTACATTTATATTCTGTACCATAATATTTTTCATATGATACATCAGGTCCTATGATTTATTATATGTAGTATGATGGATATGACATTTTTCCCTAAGTTGAAGAACTAAATCTGTGTGGTTCTAAAGACGTTCCCATAAGGTGTAAACTTGATTCATTAACACACACACACAATATATATATATATATATATATATATATATATATATATATATATATATACATAGAGAGAAAGAGAGAGATGATACGTCAACGTGGAGATACATCAAAAATCATTCTTCTACTCTTCAATTCTCTCTACAAAACACCATTATCTAGTCTATGAAAACCCATCTATCAGATTTGATCAACGAAGACACCATTACAAGAAGTTTAGTAGGATCAATGGGCATCATCATCTTCACCCCAATGAAATTATGTTTTCCTTCTAGTAAGTATTCTTCATCTGTTAATGTTTATCAAATAATTAAGAAACCGATCTTGGACTAAACCTACAGCTCATATTGCTACCATGTAAATACCATGTCTACAATTCATCATACGCAATATAACGTCCTATATTTAGTTTTCTTCCTATCCTCTAAGGTGCATAAACATTCACCATAAAGCTTTCAAAAAAATTAAAACTCATTCATCCTCCATAATCAATAAATTATATGCACGAATAATACCTTCCTTTCCTAAAACAGAGGGATCCAATATAGACAACAAACCTATGAACGCCTTCTATCACTACACAAAGAAAAATCAAAATTATAGTTACCCCCAAATACTTTTGAATTTAAAAAGATCCATCGTCAACAAATGAGTCTCCTGAATACCAAAAAACAATTAACGCCATGTCTTACACATAATTGCATCACCTTTTTTTCTTTTTATGGCAATCCCCCATCCCACACATGTTTAAAGAGAGTATATTCATTTATCTACCATCTTTTCACCAATTCTATTAATATATTTCAACAAATTGCTCTTACTCATCTTTATTTCATATCCTAGTAACTTACCAAATTGAATATATCTAACAAAATTATTTATAAGAGAACCTCCATTAAATTTTATTCTACTTGTACTCTTAGACCGAAACTTCCTTTCCATACGTCCTCCCGATGTGCCTGAAAATGACGATGATTTCTCATCTCCTTTCTCCAACCAAATCATTATTTCTTTTACCACATAGGATTTCAATAACAATTTAATCTCCATAAAATACCATTTATTCTCATCATGTATTACAAACATTGTACAGGTTTTTGGAGACTTAAACTCCATCCAGACCCACAAACCTCCCACGTATGCAATATTAACATTTATAAAACCTTCTTTAGACATTCCTAATTAGATCATCATCACAGACAAACAAAAGTATGATACTTAAAGATTCCGGTATAACCGGTCTAAGTAGGATACTTGAAGAATTCGTTATAACCAATTTTATTTGTCTCTCTGCTCCCATGCTACCGATTTTACTTGATTTTTTGTTCCAATCCTCTTGCTTTTTTTAAGACTAACACAGATGATCTCTTGCCATCCACTTGTGTCTTAACCATCTCTACCTTATTAGTACTAACTATATTCCTCATTTTTGCTTGTCCATTCTTTTGAAATGATCCATAGTAGTGAAAAGGTGAAAATTTCACATCCACGCTTACTTAATGTTTTTTTATAAGGCATGCCTAATTATTCACTCTTACGAATCTAATGAACCCAAATCTCTTTCCCCAATTTATTCACTACCTAGATGTTTGATAATACACCATATCTGTCATACACTATAACGTTCGTGTTTATGGGCTAGGCATTAATGATGATGAATAGTCTAGGTTAACCTTTGTAACTCGTTTTGAAATAATAAGAATGTATTATTTGAGTATTATGTGTTTATTTCTTAATTGTGTGATTTAAATGAATTAAGAATAAAAATAAGCGTAATAATAAAATATTAGATAAACCCGATAACTATGAAGGAAGTTGTAGTGGTCGTAACAAGGGTTCCGGATATATAAAGAATGTCGAGATCCGAGTTATAGCGAAGAAGTTATGACCTGTCGAAGTTTCGTGATAGAACCGGTACGACACTGCGTGACGTAAATAGTGAATTTACGATAGAGCGATATTTAGCCTTAGTGATTTAATCGAAAGTCGTAGAATACGTTAAACCGAGAGCGTCCATAAAAAGAATGTCTAAATCTGACTTCGTATGAGGAAGTTATGATTTTTCTAAGTTTCGACTTAGCGGTATACAACCCAAATCTCGAAATTGAGATCGAGTGATATTTGGTCGAAACAATCTAAACGAGAATTGAAGATCTTGTTGATAGTATTCCAACGGTGAAAAGACAAACGAAAACGGACGTCAGATGAAGAAGTTATGAATTTCTAACGGAGTTTTCCTGTCCCGGCCTACTAAAAATAATATAATAAAAATAAAGTCAAAATTAGCCGACGGAATCTAAACGAGAGTTGTAGAGCATAATCTCACCTACACGTGGATATAAGGAACGCCGAAGATGGAGATCGTATGTGAGAGTTATGATTTTCTGAAGTTTGAGGCACGTATCCCAAAGAGGGAACGCCCCACGTTCAATTGGGGAACGCCCCGCGTTCAGTGCTTGGCTCCGGATTGGCCACGTCGATGCTGACTCAACGGATAAGGGATAGGATCGGAACCCCGCTCCTATGCGCCGCGTTCGAAGGGAACGCCCAACATTCAGGGAACACCCTGCGTTCGAGACCAACTCCAACCATATAAATAGAAGTTAAGATCCGTAGTGCTGGCCGAGCATCGTTTTATCAAGTGAGTGTATATTCTTTTTCTTCTAACACATAGATACGAAGTATTCTCTACAAAATACGTGTTATGTGCTTGTATATTATTTGCTTATTTGAAATAAATGTTGAATAAATGATTTGTACAGGTTTTAAGTTATATATAAATGTATATACTTTTATCTACAAATATTTTGGGTAGAACATGGGTAGATAGTTGATATGTGATGAAATATAATAATGAGAGTCATCGATGTTGTTGTTGATCTAGTCATCTAGCGGAGTATAGATGACGACCACAAACTCTTTCTAGACTGTCCAGTGGAACGCTGGCAGGTTCATAACCTGTAGGTGTTGTGAACGATGTGTTCACCGGTGTACTCTATCCCCCACATGGTTGCCTTTAGGACATCTATTGTTGAGGAAACCCCTTTGTAGTAATGTCCGTCCCGATGAAAATCCTAGATTAAGTCTCTTGTGATAGTTGTTGTTTTAGGGACGTAAGGTGAGGATAACGGGAATGGGTAATTGGGTTATTGTTGGTTGGTGAAAAATAAATATAATTATTTATTGTGGGTTGAAAACTCTATATGCTCACCAGGCTCCCAAACCTGACCCACTCAGTTCTTTGTAGTACAGGTAGTGGCGCAAAAGCATAAGTTGGACAAATTGTGAAGATATTTTGTTTATAGGCCAGTAGTTCTATATAATGAAAATACATTTTGGTTTGTATCAGAACATGACATCCCGAGTTTTGTTATATAATGAAAATGCATTTCTTTATGAAATGCTTTGATAAATCTTATTTTATTATATTTTGTTTTGGGAACA
Organism: Lactuca sativa; assembly: GCF_002870075.4. Taxonomy (NCBI): domain Eukaryota; kingdom Viridiplantae; phylum Streptophyta; class Magnoliopsida; order Asterales; family Asteraceae; genus Lactuca; species Lactuca sativa. The sequence goes on along the minus strand of NC_056626.2, from coordinate 359,202,883 downwards.
AATTCCGCAACCCTTTTAATCAATGGGTTACTCTGAAATTATTTTAAAAACATAAATTAAAAAGCTATAAACAAAGTACCAAAGTGGTTGCGGGAACGAGACGCTTTGGTTACCTTACATGTAAAGGGTCCTGTACCCATGACTCAAAATTTCCTTGCCAAGCTACGGGATGCTTTATAGTCGAGGTTGCGCCTAATGCTTAATCTAACTATTAAAGCGATCTTTCTGGCCGTGAATTTGGGAATGTCACACACACCTTCCATAATTCCTTAGAATACACAAAAGTTGGAAAATCTATAACAAACACCAATGATGACACCAATTCCACACTCTTGACATTAGGTTTCTCACTCATTTTTTACTTTATCACAAAGACCCAATGCTAATCTACATGTGTTTTCTTTATATTCTCCACAATCGCTCATGATAATTTCTTTAAAATCGACCTTGTTACCCCCTTCTCATGTTGGGAAGTTGTCAGTCAACGATAGTTAACTCTGATTGCCTTTTATCTAAACTTATGCACACTCATAATTTAAAAAAGTTCATTTACTTTGCATAAGAATTATGGATACATATCAAATGCTTGAAAAATATAAATTGGATTGAAGTCAAATATATAGTTGTTCCTTGGAATCCATCAAATAAGATTAATCTATGTAGCTCTTTTTTTCTTAGAACTTAGAAGAATAAGTGAGGCCCATTTTCTTCATACAACAAAGATATATTTATGGCCCATGTTCGATTTAGAATAACGATAGCTTTATGTCCCATTTCATGCGATTTCAAAGTCTTAAATAAATAGATACACGATTTAGGTTATACCTTTTTCATTAGGTAAAATTAATATAGTATTCTAAGATAGAGGGTCATCGGGTAAACAATTTCCGAAAGTGTTTTTGTTAGCTTGTTCGAATAAGAGAAAATATGAAAGTTTTGTAAGCTTTATAAGACTTTCTTTCTTCGTAGTAATCAAAATGGGCTAAGTGCCTAAAATGGCTTGACATCATATTGGTGGGCTTTGGTCCACTAGTGGACATATAGATTTATCAGCATATTAAATACTACGTGTTAAAAGATCAGCTTTGGGTTTCATGAATCTAAAAATCAAATTTTCATTTAATTTTTAATATATATTATTTTAATTTCTAGTAATTCGTTCCTATTTTCAAAATAAAAGCATCATTGGTTCCATTTTGTTTTCAAATATGCTATCAGGTCATTTTCTGGTTGCAAAATATTGCAGATGGCAATAAACCAATATAGTTAACCACTTTTTTTAATGTTTTGTCCTATTTTTATAGAAAAATCGTCATTGTTTATAATTTTTACTTTTTTTTAAATCTTTAATTTGCTTGGTTTCCCTCGTAACAAAAGAGGGGATCAATTCTAACCATCGGTTATTTCTTCTTTCATTTATCGTCAGTTCATCGAGGAAACTACTTAGTATATCGATGAAAATATATCTTAAGGTTGGAGGGCGTGGTGCTAAGTTTGTTATAGTCCATGTAGGCGCCACTTAGGATTTGTCACACTGCTTCAATTTTTGCTATTTACATGGCACGGGTTGTCACACTTGTCATGCTATTTTTTTAATTAATTAATTTAAAAAAATAATCATTTCAAATATATTACTTTTTAAAAACTAAAATTTCATTAAACTATAAAAGAAAAGTACAATACACCATTAGAAATTAAATATATCACAAGACAACTAGTAATTTAAAACATCACTTGAAATTACAAACATTACACTTGAAATTAAACTAAAACACAAGACCACTTAAAATTTAAACACACAACCCACTAGAAATTACAAGACAAAGACTTTAAATTTGACATCATTTTGGGCACTGTCTCACAATTTGCCAAAACTTAAGATGTCGGAAATGTTTGTCGGTTTCAGCATGGTAAGCCTCAAGAGCATTCTCTAACATATTATTTTCAATTTCATCATTTCCGGCTTCATGCATCGCCTTACGAAACAGATTGTTAAACTAATTTGAAAGTGCTTTTGCATGTCTCCAAGAAGAGTTGATCTTTACTTCGAAGAACAAGGGCTTGGCGATTGTATGTTTCAACAACTCTCCCCCGAAAAGTACGCGCATTGACGTTAATGTTGATTGGGTCTTCTGTTACATCAACCCATGAACGAGCCAGTAACGTCTCTTCTTCAGGGGACCAAACATGAGTCATTTATAGTGAGGAGGTTTAGAAGAAGATGAAAAATAAGAAAGTTATGACAATTGAATTAAGAATATTTGAATGTCGTGAAAAATAAATAAAGATGATGGTGTTTATAGTTGAGGATTGAGGGTTTAAAATTTGAAATTTTGAATAGAATATTTGAATAGGGTTCGTAAGGCGATGCAAAAAAAGCCGAGGTTCGTTGTGTTGAGGAGTGTTGAACCCCACTCCTTCGAGTCCAAGTCTGCCTTATTTATCAAGATTTCTCATTTGGCCTAAGAGTTGTTTCAAGTTGTCGTGGTCATCTTATGATTGGATAGCTTGTGAAGTCTATTATGTTGATGTCAAAATGAATCAAAGTAGTGTACCTTTACCTAGGGATGTTATTCAGGTCAGAACTGGACCGAACCGACCCAAACCCGAATAACCCGAAAATTGAATAAGGGTAATTGCATGAACTGAAAACCGGACCAAATAACCAATACGGGTTCGGTTCGGTTCGGGTATTAATCAGTTCGGTTAAGTTATTATCCGAATAACATATACAATATGATTAAGGACTTAATATAACCGAAAAGCACCGAGTAAACTCTATTAGGATTCTCTAACCCAAATAAAATTTACCATATGATTATAAACATTGTATTTTTTATGACTTTTATAGCTAATGATTCCATAACAAATCTTTTGTAGAAACAAATTTGTTAATTAAAAAAAATGCAAAGTATATATAATTGTTTCGAATGTGAAAAAAATGTTAGAATTTGTGTAGTAAGAATATAAACACGAATTAACTATTCTTGAGATATAAGAATGTAAAATCCAAACAACAATATCTTAGATATAGTTATAAAGCAACATATTAAACACTAAATATCAAACACCCAAAACACCAAAAAATCCATATATAAGTACATAAGTTAAAGATTAAACATTCAACACCAAAAAAAAAAAAATATGAATCTTAAGTTTCTAACGATATCCAAAATAACATTTGTCAAACACAAATTAACTATTCGATAATATTGATTGGTTGTTTTCCCTTTCCACCTCCATTGTTTATCGCCTCTTCTAAAGCTTTCGCAACCTGATCGCCATTCAAAATTTCATCAATGTTGTCAATTGGCGTTCTTGATTTCTTTACCCAATCTTGGGTGCAAACCAAAGCCTATACTATATTTGCGGAAAAATTTGTTGGATATGGATCTAATATCCACCCGCTTGTACTAAAAGCCGCCTCTAACGACACGGTAGAGATTTGCACTTCCAAAATATCTATCAACATAAACATAGAAAGTGTTAAAATATAATTATATACAAATATAAAGTTATACCTTTCGCCATACATGATACAATAGGGTGACGAGATTCGTTTTGTTTCCACCAAAGAAGAATATCAAAATCTTTATTGTATTTAACTGATTGGTCGTTTAGATATCGTGTCAACTCCGTTTCCATTGATGTCGATGGTTAATCCGTTTGTACTATTAAATCACCCATGAAGTCGTTCTCGTCACCGCAATACTTATCGTATTTTTCAATCATGTCCTTCCCGATCAAACAAAATTGAGGAGTTACCGCTCATTCCTTAATGTTTTTGTACATATCACAGATTTCTCCAAAAAAAAAAAAAAAAAAAAAAACAATGTGTCAGCAGTTTTGTTGACGTCGATACTATGTTGGTTTTCACCTTAAATTTCTCGATAAATCCAACCTTAGCTCTACAAATATTGAAATCTTTTGTTAGGGGTCAAAACATTTCGAACATACATAGGATCTATTACAATAGAGTAAAATGTTAATATTTTATTTTTATTTTTATTTTTTTTTTATTTTATTTTTTTTTTTTTATCAAAAAAACAGTCTTAGGAGCCTATATCCCATTGAATATATAACCAAAAATAACATATAAACTATGTAAACACTATTTTAAATTGTGAACTACAGGCTGAAAAAAAAAACCAGACTAGTTAGATAAATAACGAAAACGTTATAACAGTTCAAAGTTGCCTAAAATTCTGCAAACATAACGAAACAGAAAACTCAGCTTCAATACCCTATGTTTAGGGGTCTGTATCTTGGACCGAATAACGCGAGAACCGAATAAACCAAATATAAATACCCAAGAACCGAATCGAATTGCTTATTCGGGCCTAATTCGGTTCCGGTTTCAGTTTGGTTTAGGCTTTGAATCAAATTCTTATCCCTATTGGTATATTCTCACTATGGACCTATATCGGGCCAAATTCTCTACCTTTCATCCATTTTGTTTGTTACATACGGGCCTATTTGTATATATTCTTACTATTGGCCATTACGGAAGAAAATATACATCGGTAATCATTGATGAGTTCACTAGGTATATATGTATTATTTTTCTTCATGCGAAAAGTGATGCATAAGACGAGATCAAAATATTTATCAAAGTGATGAAAAGGTTGAGAATATATATATATATATATATATATATATATATATATATATATATATATATATATATATATATATATATATATATATATATATATATATATATATATATATATATATATATATATATATATATATGTGTGTGTGTGTGTGTGTGTGTGTGTGTGTCCAACAGTTAAATATGATCACGGTATTAAGTTTAGAACTCATATTGCTAAGGAATTCTATGAAGAGAAGTGAACTCATTGTGTTATGAGCAAATGGGGTTGCTTAAGTAGTGTAATAAGGATATTACGTTATTATGTTTGTCAAACAATTAAGGAGTGAACGCATTGGCATACACGTCACCAAAAAAACTACATCGATATAAACATTTAAGGAGTGATCACACTGGCAGACGCGTTATCGAAAAAACACGTCAGGATGAGAGAAACTACATAAAAACTTGAAAGACTGACCAAAATATAATGATGTTATTGTGATTTATAATATTCTACAATAAATAAGCGACCATTGTGCATAAATAGATAACTTTAAAAAAGTAGTTGGATATAATGATACCTTCTATGCCAAAAAAATATTATGAAAAACAATCAAAAGTCGCCTTACTGTAATTATATGATATTAAGATATTTTGGATTAAGATTTATTTCAAACGTGTTTTAATGCATGTATGTAGATGGTTCAGTTATCCAAAATATATCTTTTAATGTGATATTTTTTAAGGTTAAGTTTAAGCTGAATTTTATCTTATGAGTTGTTTTAAACTAGTTTATAAGTTATAATAAAATACTTTTATGGTTTTATCAAACGAATTAAATTATAAAAAATTAGCTTACGTTTTATCAAAGATATCCTAACTCATTATTCCGAAAAGATAAATACATAAATAGAGAATAAAATAGAAAGATATTAGAATCTTCGGGAACTTGAGCCGACACATACTTAGTGGGATATATTTTTAACCAGTGTTTTAAAAACCGGTTCGAACCGGCCGGTTGAACCGGTCGAACTGGGAACCGAAAGTGAGGGCGGTTCGATTTGGACCGGTTTTATAATGATTTTCTGACCGGATTGAACCAGCCGGTTTTGGTAAAAAACCGGTTCAACCGACTGAATTGAACCGGAATGGACCGGATTGAAGCAGACATTTTTGGATTTTTGTGTTTGTTTTGACTTCTTTGTTTGATTTTGACATTTATAATAATTTTTTTTTATGTTGCATTCTATTTACGTTTGTAATACTAAAAAAATGACAAGTTTTGTAATCAATGTATGTGCGATAATTAAAAACATATAAAGATATAGAACCGGTTTGACCATCCGGTTGAACTGGTTAAACTGGTTGAACCGGAAATGTCACCCGACCGGTTCAATTAAAAAAAAAATCTCCAACTTTTTTTTAAATAATTGCATTTTTGAAAAAAAGTAAATTTTTAAAAATCGGTAAATTAAAAAAAAAAAAAAAAAAAAAAAAAAAAAAAAAAAAAAACCCTAATTTCTTTTAACAAAAAAAAAAAATCAATGTTTTAGGTGCGGTGCATATATGCATATTTTTTTCAAATGCATATATGCATATTTCTTATACAATAATATTTGTAAGTAAATCATAAAAAAAATATAATTTTTATTAATCAATCTATAAACATAATAGTACAAATATTTTGTTCGATACAAAATAAAATATATAAAATAAAAAAGCTACAAAGATTCACATTGTTATCATTTCTTCATATGAAGATTTTCATATTTTCTTCAATTTATCACTTTTTGCATCTTCAAAATTTTCCACAATTTCTTTCAAATCTACAAGAAAATAAAAATGATTAATGCAAGAACACTCACAAAAATGCATATGTATATATCATGTAGTATTCACATGTGATTATATAATGTGATATTCACATGTGATTGTATCTTTTAAAATTCAAATGTGAAATTCACAAGAAAATGAAAACAAAGAACACTCACACAAAATGCATGTGTGCATATAGACGTAATTCATATGTGATTCACTCATGAATTACATATGAATTACATGTGATTCATATGTAAATAACATGTGATTTATATGTGAATCACATGTAATTCATATTTGATTCACTTGTGAATTACATGTGATTCATATGTGAATCACATGTGATTTATATGTGAATCACATGTAATTTATATTTTATATGTGATTCGCTTGTAAAGTACATGTGATTCATATGTGAATTACATGTTATGTATATGTGAATCACATGTGATTTATATGTGAATTACATGTAACTCATATGTGGTTCACTTGTGAATTACATATGATTCATATGTGAATCACATGTGATTTATATGTGAATCACATGTATTTATATGTGAATCACATGTGATTTATATGTGATTCATTTGTGAATTACATGTTACTCATATGTGAATTACATGTGAATCACATGTGATTTATATGTGAATCACATATATTTCATATGTGATTCACTTGTGAATTACATGTGATTTATATGTGAATCACATGTGATTTATATGTATCTACCTTTGGCTCCCGAGTAAAGCTGATTTTGCAATTTTTGTAACGCCCCGATTCTCAGGTATTGCTTAAATAAGATTTATTGGGTTAAGGTCTACTCGACGAGTTGGTTGACCTACTCGTCGAGTAGCAGCTAGATGAGATCGCGTTTTAAGTGACCTACTCGACGAGTCCATGTTGGGACTCGACATGTAGGAGCTGGCAGTGGAAACCCTAAATCCCAGGGTTTTCACCTCTATTTTAAGGAGGCTTAGCCTCCTTTGGCCTCTTTACAGTCTTTGAGAGCCCCTTAAAACCCTAATTCGTGTGTGTGTTCCTTGGTGTGGTGTTTGAAGCTTGGAAAAGAGAATCTTGGAGGAAGAAAGCTAAGAATGTAAAGGAACTTAAAGCAAGGAAGGAGTGGGAAGCAGGATTTACCTCAGCTAGCATCCTTTGGAGGTATCAAAGTGCCATCCTTACTTCCCTTTTTCCCTTTTGTTGAGTTTCTAGGGTTTTTTTTTATGGATTTTCAAGTTGGTATGATGAGCTATGGGCTAGATCTGAAGTTGTAACTTCAGATCTGGACCCTCCTTGGATTCTAGAAGCATAAAGTCACAGTCTTGGTTGTGATTAAGGTCCCTCTTGAGCATGAAGTTCCATTAAGAACTTAAAATAGGCCTTTAGAGCCTTTATAGCCATGCATGCAAGTAAACTTTGCAACTTTACGTGATAAGCATGCCCTAGAAGCTTGGATATATGAGTTGGAACCGTTGCATGGCTCAAAACAAGTCTGTATGGAAAAAGGGACTGAATGGAATCGACGAGTCGCAAGGTTGACTCGGCGAGTCACATGAAGATGGTTGTGAACTCGACGAGTTGATGAACAACTCGGCGAGTCCGATGAAGATCGCCATAAGACTCGACGAGTTGAAGAACAACTCGGCGAGTCGGATGAGTTTTCTCTTGGATGTGTATGAGTGTGTATCCATCGAGTTGCAAGGAGGGAACTCGGCGGGTGGCCTTAAAGTTTGATCGAGAATCAAAGAAACTCGACGAGTCACTCTGATAACTCGGCGAGTTGGGATGTACTTCAGGGAACTCGGTGAGTAGCCAAGGGTACTCAGCAAGTTAAGGGTCAACATAGACTGTTGAACTTGAATGAGGACTTTGAGTTTGACCAGGGGCTGACCAGTGGGTTATGGAGTACCTTATAAGGTTAAGGGCTTATGAGTATGATGTACTATGATGATAGGTGGTGGAACCTGTGTCAAGTGATCTGAGAGTTGGAGTTTACCTTTCGTGTCGACATCTGCGAGGTGAGTTATCCTCATTATATCGATAGGGTCTACGGAACCAAGGCCAACCCTTTAGCTGCTAATATTACGGTATGCTACATGTGGTTATGATCTGTTAGATTGGAATCAGGGTAGACAGTATGTTATGCGCTTATGATCCGTAAGGAATGGTATATTAGTGACCTGCTAGGTCGGTACTCTAGTTACGAGAGAATTCTGTAGCACCTGGTTCCTGGTACGTAAATCTTATTTGAGTATTTCTCTTCTTTTAGCCTTGGACTCGGCGAGTCACAGGTCCGAATCGCCGAGTAGATGCGGGACTCAGGACACGTTTAAGTTGTCGACTCGGCGAGTCCATATCCTGGACTCGGCGAGTCACAACTGTTGGATGAAACCCTAAGTTTCAGGGGTTTGCACCCTATTTAAACAACATATCCGCCCCAACCTCGCCCCCATTCACCCTCAGAGCCCTATATCTCTCTCTAGCCTTGCTTCCTTGTGAAGTTTGAAGTGTTTTTGTGGTGTTCTTGAAGTTTTTGAGGAAAAAGAAGAGGGAATCAAGAAGAGGAGAAGGAGGCCAAGCATCTCTGTGTCATTCCAACGTTTCCCCTAAGGTATAGCTCGTTTCCCCTCTGTTTTTAAGCTTATTGTCCCTTATAGCTCCATTAAAGTCCTTTTTGAGCCATTTCCAAGATTGTGCATGCTTGAGGGTTTGTAATAAGTTGATTGGCCTCTAGATCTAGGCAAGATTGAGCTCCAGGAGCTCAGATCTGTTAGCTTTATGGTCCCATGTTGCTTGTCCAACCTAGATCTACCCTTTTGAGGCATTTTGAGCCCTAAAATCCATATTGGTGAATATCTACACGTAAAGTTGGAAACTTTACGTGTGATTCATGTCCTAGAAGTCCAGATCTGTGAATGGCATGGACTGGAATCGAGCAAATTTGTGTATTTAGTGGGTGCATGGCAACGACTCGACGAGTCATTCATGAGACTCGGCGAGTCTGTTCGCGAGTCTCCGAGTTTGTCCCCTTTTTGTAGTGTCGAGTGAGTAGTGAGTCACGGGGTGTGACTCAGTGAGTCAGAAGCTGAACTCATCTATGGAGGTACTCGGCGAGTCAATGCCCTGACTCGGCGAGTTCAAGGCAATCTCCTTAGATCAAGAACAGACTCGACGAGTTGTTCATACAACTCGGCGAGTCGCAGCATAAGTGTTCTTCGGATGAATATGGACTCGGCGAGTTGTTCATACAACTCGGCGAGTCTTAGCATAAGTGTTCGTCGGATGAAGATGAACTCGACGAGTTGTTCATACAACTCGGCGAGTAGGATGAAGGACTTGAATATCAGTGTAGAAGGTGAACTCGTCGAGTCGTCACCTAACTCGACGAGTAAGAACGGGATTCAGGGCAATCGTTTGGGTAGGGACTCGGCGAGTTGGAAAGCCAACTCGGCGAGTCGGGTCAACTGAAAGTTGACTCTGACTTTGTTTGATGACATGATCAGGGGTAAAATGGTCATTTTACCCAAAGGACAGTTAGCAGTGTTTGATTGAGTATGTTGTGGGAATTGCAGCCGGAGGATTTCCGGAGCAACAGCAGCAGCAGTAGACAGTCAGTTCCCAATCAGATCAGCAACTACTTTGAGGTGAGTTACCTTCCAGTAGTGGTGGGTCTACGGCCACAATGCCGGTCCACCAGTAGGAGTTATATGTAGATGTTTGTCTCTGTGATATTCATCTAGCAATTACTACTACCTGTGTTATGTTATGTGCTGGTATGATATGATGCTATGTGCTAGTGACAGTAGGGGGAGATAGTCCCCGAGGTATCCTGTCGGTAGGACCGAAGGGGAGGCCAGCACCCAGATATGCTAGGCAGTATCCGGTCGAGAGGACCGAAGGGGAGGCCAGCACCCAGATATGCTAGGCAGTATCCGGTCGAGAGGACCGAAGGGGAGGCCAGCACCCAGATATGCTAGGCAGTATCCGGTCAAGAGGACCGAAGGCGAGGCCAGCACCCAGATATGCTAGGCAATGTCCAGTCGAGAGGGCCGAAGGGGTAGGTCGGGCACCCAGATATGCTTGACAATATATGTATGTTATGAGATTATATGGTATGTGGTACGGTGGGGGAACTCACTAAGCTTTGTGCTTACAGTTTTTAGTTTTGGTTTCAGGTACCTCCTCAGCTAGGGGAAAGGAGCTGGCGCGGTAGCAGCATGTCACACACACACTCTCTGTTTTTCGCATTTACGAGATTCTCTGGGATTTATACTCTGATATTTTGATTGGTTGTATGATTTGGCTTTTAGACATGGTTTACGTTGTGTCATGGTTTGATCAAACAATGTTTTAATTATTAATGTTTTCTAAAGTAATGTTTTAAAACGAAATTTTTGGACGTGAAATTTGGGTCGTTACAAGTTGGTATCAGAGCCCTGGTTTGAGGGATTCGGACACACCTTCGGGGGTGTCTGAACTCAAATCGAGGGATTAAAAGATTTTGTAAAAGAAAATGTTTTCAAAAAAAAATTGAGAAAAGAGTTTCGAGAAAGAACGAAGTGTGTGATGTGCGCGACCGGCCGATCTCAAGTATGTATTCCCCAAAGTACCCATACAAGTTTATGTTATGTCTATCAGCTTTTGTAGAACAGCATGCTAGAATAGGTCATTTTACCGGAGCAACAACAGTGTTTTACCCAAAGGACAGTTAGCAGGGGTAAAATGGTCATTTTACCGAAAGGACAGTTAGCAGTGTTTGATTGAGTATGTTGTGGGAATTGCAGCCGGAGGATTTCCGGAGCAACAGCAGCAGCAGTAGACAGTCAGTTCCCGATCAGATCAGCAACTACTTTGAGGTGAGTTACCTTCCAGTAGTGGTGGGTCTACGGCCACAATGTCGGTCCACCAGTAGGATTTATATGTAGATGTTTGTCTCTGTGATATTCATCTAGCAATTACTACTACCTGTGTTATGTTATGTGCTGGTATGATATGATGCTATGTGCTAGTGATAGTAGGGGGAGATAGTCCCCGAGGTATCCTGTCGGTAGGACCGAAGGGGAGGCCAGCACCCAGATATGCTAGGCAGTATCCGGTCGAGAGGACCGAAGGGGAGGCCAGCACCCAGATATGCTAGGCAGTATCCGGTCGAGAGGACCGAAGGGGAGGCCAACACCCAGATATGCTAGGCAGTATCCGGTCAAGAGGACCGAAGGGGAGGCCAGCACCCAGATATGCTAGGCAATGTCCGGTCGAGAGGGCCGAAGGGGTAGGTCGGGCACCCAGATATGCCTGACAATATATGTATGTTATGAGATTATATGGTATGTGGTACGGTGGGGGAACTCACTAAGCTTTGTGCTTACAGTTTTTAGTTTTGGTTTCAGGTACCTCCTCAGCTAGGGGAAAGGAGCTAGCGCGGTAGCAGCATGTCACACACACACTCTCTGTTTTTCGCATTTACGAGATTCTCTGGGATTTATACTCTGATATTTTGATTGGTTGTATGATTTGGCTTTTAGACATGGTTTACGTTGTGTCATGGTTTGATCAAACAATGTTTTAATTATTAATGTTTTCTAAAGTAATGTTTTAAAACGAAATTTTTGGACGTGAAATTTGGGTCGTTACAAGTTGGTATCAGAGCCCTGGTTTGAGGGATTCGGACACACCTTCGGGGGTGTCTGAACTCAAATCGAGGGATTAAAAGATTTTGTAAAAGAAAATGTTTTCAAAAAAAATTGAGAAAAGAGTTTCGAGAAAGAACGAAGTGTGTGATGTGCGCGACCGGCCGATCTCAAGTAAGTATTCCCCAAAGTACCCATACAAGTTTATGTTATGTCTATCAGCTTTTGTAGAACAGCATGCTAGAATAGGTCATTTTACCGGAGCAACAACAGTGTTTTACCCAAAGGACAGTTAGCAGGGGTAAAATGGTCATTTTACCCAAAGGACAGTTAGCAGTGTTTGATTGAGTATGTTGTGGGAATTGCAGCCGGAGGATTTCCGGAGCAACAGCAGCAGCAGTAGACAGTCAGTTCCCGATCAGATCCGCAACTACTTTGAGGTGAGTTACCTTCCAGTAGTGGTGGGTCTACGGCCACAATGCCGGTCCACCAGTAGGAGTTATTGTAGATGTTTGTCTCTGTGATATTCATCTAGCAATTACTACTACCTGTGTTATGTTATGTGCTGGTATGATATGATGCTATGTGCTAGTGACAGTAGGGGGAGATAGTCCCCGAGGTATCCTGTCGGTAGGACCGAAGGGGAGGCCAGCACCCAGATATGCTAGGCAGTATCCGGTCGAGAGGACCGAAGGGGAGGCCAGCACCCAGATATGCTAGGCAGTATCCGGTCGAGAGGACCGAAGGGGAGGCCAGCACCCAGATATGCTAGGCAGTATCCGGTCAAGAGGACCGAAGGGGAGGCCAGCACCCAGATATGCTAGGCAATGTCCGGTCGAGAGGGCTGAAGGGGTAGGTCGGGCACCCAGATATGCTTGACAATATATGTATGTTATGAGATTATATGGTATGTGGTACGGTGGGGGAACTCACTAAGCTTTGTGCTTACAGTTTTTAGTTTTGGTTTCAGGTACCTCCTCAGCTAGGGGAAAGGAGCTGGCGCGGTAGCAGCATGTCACACACACACTCTCTGTTTTTCGCATTTACGAGATTCTCTGGGATTTATACTCTGATATTTTGATTGGTTGTATGATTTGGCTTTTAGACATGGTTTACGTTGTGTCATGGTTTGATCAAACAATGTTTTAATTATTAATGTTTTCTAAAGTAATGTTTTAAAACGAAATTTTTGGACGTGAAATTTGGGTCGTTACAAGTTGGTATCAGAGCCCTGGTTTGAGGGATTCGGACACACCTTCGGGGGTGTCTGAACTCAAATCGAGGGATTAAAAGATTTTGTAAAAGAAAATGTTTTCAAAAAAAAATTGAGAAAAGAGTTTCGAGAAAGAACGAAGTGTGTGATGTGCGCGACCGGCCGATCTCAAGTATGTATTCCCCAAAGTACCCATACAAGTTTATGTTATGTCTATCAGCTTTTGTAGAACAGCATGCTAGAATAGGTCATTTTACCGGAGCAACAACAGTGTTTTACCCAAAGGACAGTTAGCAGGGGTAAAATGGTCATTTTACCGAAAGGACAGTTAGCAGTGTTTGATTGAGTATGTTGTGGGAATTGCAGCCGGAGGATTTCCGGAGCAACAGCAGCAGCAGTAGACAGTCAGTTCCCGATCAGATCAGCAACTACTTTGAGGTGAGTTACCTTCCAGTAGTGGTGGGTCTACGGCCACAATGTCGGTCCACCAGTAGGATTTATATGTAGATGTTTGTCTCTGTGATATTCATCTAGCAATTACTACTACCTGTGTTATGTTATGTGCTGGTATGATATGATGCTATGTGCTAGTGACAGTAGGGGGAGATAGTCCCCGAGGTATCCTGTCGGTAGGACCGAAGGGGAGGCCAGCACCCAGATATGCTAGGCAGTATCCGGTCGAGAGGACCGAAGGGGAGGCCAGCACCCAGATATGCTAGGCAGTATCCGGTCGAGAGGACCGAAGGGGAGGCCAACACCCAGATATGCTAGGCAGTATCCGGTCAAGAGGACCGAAGGGGAGGCCAGCACCCAGATATGCTAGGCAATGTCCGGTCGAGAGGGCCGAAGGGGTAGGTCGGGCACCCAGATATGCCTGACAATATATGTATGTTATGAGATTATATGGTATGTGGTACGGTGGGGGAACTCACTAAGCTTTGTGCTTACAGTTTTTAGTTTTGGTTTCAGGTACCTCCTCAGCTAGGGGAAAGGAGCTGGCGCGGTAGCAGCATGTCACACACACACTCTCTGTTTTTCGCATTTACGAGATTCTCTGGGATTTATACTCTGATATTTTGATTGGTTGTATGATTTGGCTTTTAGACATGGTTTACGTTGTGTCATGGTTTGATCAAACAATGTTTTAATTATTAATGTTTTCTAAAGTAATGTTTTAAAACGAAATTTTTGGACGTGAAATTTGGGTCGTTACAAGTTGGTATCAGAGCCCTGGTTTGAGGGATTCGGACACACCTTCGGGGGTGTCTGAACTCAAATCGAGGGATTAAAAGATTTTGTAAAAGAAAACGTTTTCAAAAAAAATTGAGAAAAGAGTTTCGAGAAAGAACGAAGTGTGTGATGTGCGCGACCGGCCGATCTCAAGTAAGTATTCCCCAAAGTACCCATACAAGTTTATGTTATGTCTATCAGCTTTTGTAGAACAGCATGCTAGAATAGGTCATTTTACCGGAGCAACAACAGTGTTTTACCCAAAGGACAGTTAGCAGGGGTAAAATGGTCATTTTACCCAAAGGACAGTTAGCAGTGTTTGATTGAGTATGTTGTGGGAATTGCAGCCGGAGGATTTCCGGAGCAACAGCAGCAGCAGTAGACAGTCAGTTCCCGATCAGATCAGCAACTACTTTGAGGTGAGTTACCTTCCAGTAGTGGTGGGTCTACGGCCACAATGCCGGTCCACCAGTAGGAGTTATTGTAGATGTTTGTCTCTGTGATATTCATCTAGCAATTACTACTACCTGTGTTATGTTATGTGCTGGTATGATATGATGCTATGTGCTAGTGACAGTAGGGGGAGATAGTCCCCGAGGTATCCTGTCGGTAGGACCGAAGGGGAGGCCAGCACCCAGATATGCTAGGCAGTATCCGGTCGAGAGGACCGAAGGGGAGGCCAGCACCCAGATATGCTAGGCAGTATCCGGTCGAGAGGACCGAAGGGGAGGCCAGCACCCAGATATGCTAGGCAGTATCCGGTCAAGAGGACCGAAGGGGAGGTCAGCACCCAGATATGCTAGGCAATGTCCGGTCGAGAGGGCTGAAGGGGTAGGTCGGGCACCCAGATATGCTTGACAATATATGTATGTTATGAGATTATATGGTATGTGGTACGGTGGGGGAACTCACTAAGCTTTGTGCTTACAGTTTTTAGTTTTGGTTTCAGGTACCTCCTCAGCTAGGGGAAAGGAGCTGGCGCGGTAGCAGCATGTCACACACACACTCTCTGTTTTTCGCATTTACGAGATTCTCTGGGATTTATACTCTGATATTTTGATTGGTTGTATGATTTGGCTTTTAGACATGGTTTACGTTGTGTCATGGTTTGATCAAACAATGTTTTAATTATTAATGTTTTCTAAAGTAATGTTTTAAAACGAAATTTTTGGACGTGAAATTTGGGTCGTTACAAGTTGGTATCAGAGCCCTGGTTTGAGGGATTCGGACACACCTTCGGGGGTGTCTGAACTCAAATCGAGGGATTAAAAGATTTTGTAAAAGAAAATGTTTTCAAAAAAAAATTGAGAAAAGAGTTTCGAGAAAGAACGAAGTGTGTGATGTGCGCGACCGGCCGATCTCAAGTATGTATTCCCCAAAGTACCCATACAAGTTTATGTTATGTCTATCAGCTTTTGTAGAACAGCATGCTAGAATAGGTCATTTTACCGGAGCAACAACAGTGTTTTACCCAAAGGACAGTTAGCAGGGGTAAAATGGTCATTTTACCGAAAGGACAGTTAGCAGTGTTTGATTGAGTATGTTGTGGGAATTGCAGCCGGAGGATTTCCGGAGCAACAGCAGCAGCAGTAGACAGTCAGTTCCCGATCAGATCAGCAACTACTTTGAGGTGAGTTACCTTCCAGTAGTGGTGGGTCTACGGCCACAATGTCGGTCCACCAGTAGGATTTATATGTAGATGTTTGTCTCTGTGATATTCATCTAGCAATTACTACTACCTGTGTTATGTTATGTGCTGGTATGATATGATGCTATGTGCTAGTGACAGTAGGGGGAGATAGTCCCCGAGGTATCCTGTCGGTAGGACCGAAGGGGAGGCCAGCACCCAGATATGCTAGGCAGTATCCGGTCGAGAGGACCGAAGGGGAGGCCAGCACCCAGATATGCTAGGCAGTATCCGGTCGAGAGGACCGAAGGGGAGGCCAGCACCCAGATATGCTAGGCAGTATCCGGTCAAGAGGACCGAAGGGGAGGCCAGCACCCAGATATGCTAGGCAATGTCCGGTCGAGAGGGCTGAAGGGGTAGGTCGGGCACCCAGATATGCTTGACAATATATGTATGTTATGAGATTATATGGTATGTGGTACGGTGGGGGAACTCACTAAGCTTTGTGCTTACAGTTTTTAGTTTTGGTTTCAGGTACCTCCTCAGCTAGGGGAAAGGAGCTGGCGCGGTAGCAGCATGTCACACACACACTCTCTGTTTTTCGCATTTACGAGATTCTCTGGGATTTATACTCTGATATTTTGATTGGTTGTATGATTTGGCTTTTAGACATGGTTTACGTTGTGTCATGGTTTGATCAAACAATGTTTTAATTATTAATGTTTTCTAAAGTAATGTTTTAAAACGAAATTTTTGGACGTGAAATTTGGGTCGTTACAAGTTGGTATCAGAGCCCTGGTTTGAGGGATTCGGACACACCTTCGGGGGTGTCTGAACTCAAATCGAGGGATTAAAAGATTTTGTAAAAGAAAATGTTTTCAAAAAAAAATTGAGAAAAGAGTTTCGAGAAAGAACGAAGTGTGTGATGTGCGCGACCGGCCGATCTCAAGTATGTATTCCCCAAAGTACCCATACAAGTTTATGTTATGTCTATCAGCTTTTGTAGAACAGCATGCTAGAATAGGTCATTTTACCGGAGCAACAACAGTGTTTTACCCAAAGGACAGTTAGCAGGGGTAAAATGGTCATTTTACCGAAAGGACAGTTAGCAGTGTTTGATTGAGTATGTTGTGGGAATTGCAGCCGGAGGATTTCCGGAGCAACAGCAGCAGCAGTAGACAGTCAGTTCCCGATCAGATCAGCAACTACTTTGAGGTGAGTTACCTTCCAGTAGTGGTGGGTCTACGGCCACAATGTCGGTCCACCAGTAGGATTTATATGTAGATGTTTGTCTCTGTGATATTCATCTAGCAATTACTACTACCTGTGTTATGTTATGTGCTGGTATGATATGATGCTATGTGCTAGTGACAGTAGGGGGAGATAGTCCCCGAGGTATCCTGTCGGTAGGACCGAAGGGGAGGCCAGCACCCAGATATGCTAGGCAGTATCCGGTCGAGAGGACCGAAGGGGAGGCCAGCACCCAGATATGCTAGGCAGTATCCGGTCGAGAGGACCGAAGGGGAGGCCAAAACCCAGATATGCTAGGCAGTATCCGGTCAAGAGGACCGAAGGGGAGGCCAGCACCCAGATATGCTAGGCAATGTCCGGTCGAGAGGGCCGAAGGGGTAGGTCGGGCACCCAGATATGCCTGACAATATATGTATGTTATGAGATTATATGGTATGTGGTACGGTGGGGGAACTCACTAAGCTTTGTGCTTACAGTTTTTAGTTTTGGTTTCAGGTACCTCCTCAGCTAGGGGAAAGGAGCTGGCGCGGTAGCAGCATGTCACACACACACTCTCTGTTTTTCGCATTTACGAGATTCTCTGGGATTTATACTCTGATATTTTGATTGGTTGTATGATTTGGCTTTTAGACATGGTTTACGTTGTGTCATGGTTTGATCAAACAATGTTTTAATTATTAATGTTTTCTAAAGTAATGTTTTAAAACGAAATTTTTGGACGTGAAATTTGGGTCGTTACAAGTTGGTATCAGAGCCCTGGTTTGAGGGATTCGGACACACCTTCGGGGGTGTCTGAACTCAAATCGAGGGATTAAAAGATTTTGTAAAAGAAAACGTTTTCAAAAAAAATTGAGAAAAGAGTTTCGAGAAAGAACGAAGTGTGTGATGTGCGCGACCGGCCGATCTCAAGTAAGTATTCCCCAAAGTACCCATACAAGTTTATGTTATGTCTATCAGCTTTTGTAGAACAGCATGCTAGAATAGGTCATTTTACCGGAGCAACAACAGTGTTTTACCCAAAGGACAGTTAGCAGGGGTAAAATGGTCATTTTACCCAAAGGACAGTTAGCAGTGTTTGATTGAGTATGTTGTGGGAATTGCAGCCGGAGGATTTCCGGAGCAACAGCAGCAGCAGTAGACAGTCAGTTCCCGATCAGATCAGCAACTACTTTGAGGTGAGTTACCTTCCAGTAGTGGTGGGTCTACGGCCACAATGCCGGTCCACCAGTAGGAGTTATTGTAGATGTTTGTCTCTGTGATATTCATCTAGCAATTACTACTACCTGTGTTATGTTATGTGCTGGTATGATATGATGCTATGTGCTAGTGACAGTAGGGGGAGATAGTCCCCGAGGTATCCTGTCGGTAGGACCGAAGGGGAGGCCAGCACCCAGATATGCTAGGCAGTATCCGGTCGAGAGGACCGAAGGGGAGGCCAGCACCCAGATATGCTAGGCAGTATCCGGTCGAGAGGACCGAAGGGGAGGCCAGCACCCAGATATGCTAGGCAGTATCCGGTCAAGAGGACCGAAGGGGAGGTCAGCACCCAGATATGCTAGGCAATGTCCGGTCGAGAGGGCTGAAGGGGTAGGTCGGGCACCCAGATATGCTTGACAATATATGTATGTTATGAGATTATATGGTATGTGGTACGGTGGGGGAACTCACTAAGCTTTGTGCTTACAGTTTTTAGTTTTGGTTTCAGGTACCTCCTCAGCTAGGGGAAAGGAGCTGGCGCGGTAGCAGCATGTCACACACACACTCTCTGTTTTTCGCATTTACGAGATTCTCTGGGATTTATACTCTGATATTTTGATTGGTTGTATGATTTGGCTTTTAGACATGGTTTACGTTGTGTCATGGTTTGATCAAACAATGTTTTAATTATTAATGTTTTCTAAAGTAATGTTTTAAAACGAAATTTTTGGACGTGAAATTTGGGTCGTTACAAGTTGGTATCAGAGCCCTGGTTTGAGGGATTCGGACACACCTTCGGGGGTGTCTGAACTCAAATCGAGGGATTAAAAGATTTTGTAAAAGAAAATGTTTTCAAAAAAAAATTGAGAAAAGAGTTTCGAGAAGGAACGAAGTGTGTGATGTGCGCGACCGGCCGATCTCAAGTATGTATTCCCCAAAGTACCCATACAAGTTTATGTTATGTCTATCAGCTTTTGTAGAACAGCATGCTAGAATAGGTCATTTTACCGGAGCAACAACAGTGTTTTACCCAAAGGACAGTTAGCAGGGGTAAAATGGTCATTTTACCGAAAGGACAGTTAGCAGTGTTTGATTGAGTATGTTGTGGGAATTGCAGCCGGAGGATTTCCGGAGCAACAGCAGCAGCAGTAGACAGTCAGTTCCCGATCAGATCAGCAACTACTTTGAGGTGAGTTACCTTCCAGTAGTGGTGGGTCTACGGCCACAATGTCGGTCCACCAGTAGGATTTATATGTAGATGTTTGTCTCTGTGATATTCATCTAGCAATTACTACTACCTGTGTTATGTTATGTGCTGGTATGATATGATGCTATGTGCTAGTGACAGTAGGGGGAGATAGTCCCCGAGGTATCCTGTCGGTAGGACCGAAGGGGAGGCCAGCACCCAGATATGCTAGGCAGTATCCGGTCGAGAGGACCGAAGGGGAGGCCAACACCCAGATATGCTAGGCAGTATCCGGTCGAGAGGACCGAAGGGGAGGCCAGCACCCAGATATGCTAGGCAGTATCCGGTCAAGAGGACCGAAGGGGAGGCCAGCACCCAGATATGCTAGGCAATGTCCGGTCGAGAGGGCTGAAGGGGTAGGTCGGGCACCCAGATATGCTTGACAATATATGTATGTTATGAGATTATATGGTATGTGGTACGGTGGGGGAACTCACTAAGCTTTGTGCTTACAGTTTTTAGTTTTGGTTTCAGGTACCTCCTCAGCTAGGGGAAAGGAGCTGGCGCGGTAGCAGCATGTCACACACACACTCTCTGTTTTTCGCATTTACGAGATTCTCTGGGATTTATACTCTGATATTTTGATTGGTTGTATGATTTGGCTTTTAGACATGGTTTACGTTGTGTCATGGTTTGATCAAACAATGTTTTAATTATTAATGTTTTCTAAAGTAATGTTTTAAAACGAAATTTTTGGACGTGAAATTTGGGTCGTTACAAGTTGGTATCAGAGCCCTGGTTTGAGGGATTCGGACACACCTTCGGGGGTGTCTGAACTCAAATCGAGGGATTAAAAGATTTTGTAAAAGAAAATGTTTTCAAAAAAAAATTGAGAAAAGAGTTTCGAGAAAGAACGAAGTGTGTGATGTGCGCGACCGGCCGATCTCAAGTATGTATTCCCCAAAGTACCCATACAAGTTTATGTTATGTCTATCAGCTTTTGTAGAACAGCATGCTAGAATAGGTCATTTTACCGGAGCAACAACAGTGTTTTACCCAAAGGACAGTTAGCAGGGGTAAAATGGTCATTTTACCGAAAGGACAGTTAGCAGTGTTTGATTGAGTATGTTGTGGGAATTGCAGCCGGAGGATTTCCGGAGCAACAGCAGCAGCAGTAGACAGTCAGTTCCCGATCAGATCAGCAACTACTTTGAGGTGAGTTACCTTCCAGTAGTGGTGGGTCTACGGCCACAATGTCGGTCCACCAGTAGGATTTATATGTAGATGTTTGTCTCTGTGATATTCATCTAGCAATTACTACTACCTGTGTTATGTTATGTGCTGGTATGATATGATGCTATGTGCTAGTGACAGTAGGGGGAGATAGTCCCCGAGGTATCCTGTCGGTAGGACCGAAGGGGAGGCCAGCACCCAGATATGCTAGGCAGTATCCGGTCGAGAGGACCGAAGGGGAGGCCAGCACCCAGATATGCTAGGCAGTATCCGGTCGAGAGGACCGAAGGGGAGGCCAACACCCAGATATGCTAGGCAGTATCCGGTCAAGAGGACCGAAGGGGAGGCCAGCACCCAGATATGCTAGGCAATGTCCGGTCGAGAGGGCCGAAGGGGGAGGTCGGGCACCCAGATATGCCTGACAATATATGTATGTTATGAGATTATATGGTATGTGGTACGGTGGGGGAACTCACTAAGCTTTGTGCTTACAGTTTTTAGTTTTGGTTTCAGGTACCTCCTCAGCTAGGGGAAAGGAGCTGGCGCGGTAGCAGCATGTTACACACACACTCTCTGTTTTTCGCATTTACGAGATTCTCTGGGATTTATACTCTGATATTTTGATTGGTTGTATGATTTGGCTTTTAGACATGGTTTACGTTGTGTCATGGTTTGATCAAACAATGTTTTAATTATTAATGTTTTCTAAAGTAATGTTTTAAAACGAAATTTTTGGACGTGAAATTTGGGTCGTTACAAGTTGGTATCAGAGCCCTGGTTTGAGGGATTCGGACACACCTTCGGGGGTGTCTGAACTCAAATCGAGGGATTAAAAGATTTTGTAAAAGAAAATGTTTTCAAAAAAAATTGAGAAAAGAGTTTCGAGAAAGAACGAAGTGTGTGATGTGCGCGACCGGCCGATCTCAAGTAAGTATTCCCCAAAGTACCCATACAAGTTTATGTTATGTCTATCAGCTTTTGTAGAACAGCATGCTAGAATAGGTCATTTTACCGGAGCAACAACAGTGTTTTACCCAAAGGACAGTTAGCAGGGGTAAAATGGTCATTTTACCCAAAGGACAGTTAGCAGTGTTTGATTGAGTATGTTGTGGGAATTGCAGCCGGAGGATTTCCGGAGCAACAGCAGCAGCAGTAGACAGTCAGTTCCCGATCAGATCAGCAACTACTTTGAGGTGAGTTACCTTCCAGTAGTGGTGGGTCTACGGCCACAATGCCGGTCCACCAGTAGGAGTTATTGTAGATGTTTGTCTCTGTGATATTCATCTAGCAATTACTACTACCTGTGTTATGTTATGTGCTGGTATGATATGATGCTATGTGCTAGTGACAGTAGGGGGAGATAGTCCCCGAGGTATCCTGTCGGTAGGACCGAAGGGGAGGCCAGCACCCAGATATGCTAGGCAGTATCCGGTCGAGAGGACCGAAGGGGAGGCCAGCACCCAGATATGCTAGGCAGTATCCGGTCGAGAGGACCGAAGGGGAGGCCAGCACCCAGATATGCTAGGCAGTATCCGGTCAAGAGGACCGAAGGGGAGGCCAGCACCCAGATATGCTAGGCAATGTCCGGTCGAGAGGGCTGAAGGGGTAGGTCGGGCACCCAGATATGCTTGACAATATATGTATGTTATGAGATTATATGGTATGTGGTACGGTGGGGGAACTCACTAAGCTTTGTGCTTACAGTTTTTAGTTTTGGTTTCAGGTACCTCCTCAGCTAGGGGAAAGGAGCTGGCGCGGTAGCAGCATGTCACACACACACTCTCTGTTTTTCGCATTTACGAGATTCTCTGGGATTTATACTCTGATATTTTGATTGGTTGTATGATTTGGCTTTTAGACATGGTTTACGTTGTGTCATGGTTTGATCAAACAATGTTTTAATTATTAATGTTTTCTAAAGTAATGTTTTAAAACGAAATTTTTGGACGTGAAATTTGGGTCGTTACAAGTTGGTATCAGAGCCCTGGTTTGAGGGATTCGGACACACCTTCGGGGGTGTCTGAACTCAAATCGAGGGATTAAAAGATTTTGTAAAAGAAAATGTTTTCAAAAAAAAATTGAGAAAAGAGTTTCGAGAAAGAACGAAGTGTGTGATGTGCGCGACCGGCCGATCTCAAGTATGTATTCCCCAAAGTACCCATACAAGTTTATGTTATGTCTATCAGCTTTTGTAGAACAGCATGCTAGAATAGGTCATTTTACCGGAGCAACAACAGTGTTTTACCCAAAGGACAGTTAGCAGGGGTAAAATGGTCATTTTACCGAAAGGACAGTTAGCAGTGTTTGATTGAGTATGTTGTGGGAATTGCAGCCGGAGGATTTCCGGAGCAACAGCAGCAGCAGTAGACAGTCAGTTCCCGATCAGATCAGCAACTACTTTGAGGTGAGTTACCTTCCAGTAGTGGTGGGTCTACGGCCACAATGTCGGTCCACCAGTAGGATTTATATGTAGATGTTTGTCTCTGTGATATTCATCTAGCAATTACTACTACCTGTGTTATGTTATGTGCTGGTATGATATGATGCTATGTGCTAGTGACAGTAGGGGGAGATAGTCCCCGAGGTATCCTGTCGGTAGGACCGAAGGGGAGGCCAGCACCCAGATATGCTAGGCAGTATCCGGTCGAGAGGACCGAAGGGGAGGCCAGCACCCAGATATGCTAGGCAGTATCCGGTCGAGAGGACCGAAGGGGAGGCCAACACCCAGATATGCTAGGCAGTATCCGGTCAAGAGGACCGAAGGGGAGGCCAGCACCCAGATATGCTAGGCAATGTCCGGTCGAGAGGGCCGAAGGGGGAGGTCGGGCACCCAGATATGCCTGACAATATATGTATGTTATGAGATTATATGGTATGTGGTACGGTGGGGGAACTCACTAAGCTTTGTGCTTACAGTTTTTAGTTTTGGTTTCAGGTACCTCCTCAGCTAGGGGAAAGGAGCTGGCGCGGTAGCAGCATGTTACACACACACTCTCTGTTTTTCGCATTTACGAGATTCTCTGGGATTTATACTCTGATATTTTGATTGGTTGTATGATTTGGCTTTTAGACATGGTTTACGTTGTGTCATGGTTTGATCAAACAATGTTTTAATTATTAATGTTTTCTAAAGTAATGTTTTAAAACGAAATTTTTGGACGTGAAATTTGGGTCGTTACAAGTTGGTATCAGAGCCCTGGTTTGAGGGATTCGGACACACCTTCGGGGGTGTCTGAACTCAAATCGAGGGATTAAAAGATTTTGTAAAAGAAAATGTTTTCAAAAAAAATTGAGAAAAGAGTTTCGAGAAAGAACGAAGTGTGTGATGTGCGCGACCGGCCGATCTCAAGTAAGTATTCCCCAAAGTACCCATACAAGTTTATGTTATGTCTATCAGCTTTTGTAGAACAGCATGCTAGAATAGGTCATTTTACCGGAGCAACAACAGTGTTTTACCCAAAGGACAGTTAGCAGGGGTAAAATGGTCATTTTACCCAAAGGACAGTTAGCAGTGTTTGATTGAGTATGTTGTGGGAATTGCAGCCGGAGGATTTCCGGAGCAACAGCAGCAGCAGTAGACAGTCAGTTCCCGATCAGATCAGCAACTACTTTGAGGTGAGTTACCTTCCAGTAGTGGTGGGTCTACGGCCACAATGCCGGTCCACCAGTAGGAGTTATTGTAGATGTTTGTCTCTGTGATATTCATCTAGCAATTACTACTACCTGTGTTATGTTATGTGCTGGTATGATATGATGCTATGTGCTAGTGACAGTAGGGGGAGATAGTCCCCGAGGTATCCTGTCGGTAGGACCGAAGGGGAGGCCAGCACCCAGATATGCTAGGCAGTATCCGGTCGAGAGGACCGAAGGGGAGGCCAGCACCCAGATATGCTAGGCAGTATCCGGTCGAGAGGACCGAAGGGGAGGCCAGCACCCAGATATGCTAGGCAGTATCCGGTCAAGAGGACCGAAGGGGAGGCCAGCACCCAGATATGCTAGGCAATGTCCGGTCGAGAGGGCTGAAGGGGTAGGTCGGGCACCCAGATATGCTTGACAATATATGTATGTTATGAGATTATATGGTATGTGGTACGGTGGGGGAACTCACTAAGCTTTGTGCTTACAGTTTTTAGTTTTGGTTTCAGGTACCTCCTCAGCTAGGGGAAAGGAGCTGGCGCGGTAGCAGCATGTCACACACACACTCTCTGTTTTTCGCATTTACGAGATTCTCTGGGATTTATACTCTGATATTTTGATTGGTTGTATGATTTGGCTTTTAGACATGGTTTACGTTGTGTCATGGTTTGATCAAACAATGTTTTAATTATTAATGTTTTCTAAAGTAATGTTTTAAAACGAAATTTTTGGACGTGAAATTTGGGTCGTTACAAGTTGGTATCAGAGCCCTGGTTTGAGGGATTCGGACACACCTTCGGGGGTGTCTGAACTCAAATCGAGGGATTAAAAGATTTTGTAAAAGAAAATGTTTTCAAAAAAAAATTGAGAAAAGAGTTTCGAGAAAGAACGAAGTGTGTGATGTGCGCGACCGGCCGATCTCAAGTATGTATTCCCCAAAGTACCCATACAAGTTTATGTTATGTCTATCAGCTTTTGTAGAACAGCATGCTAGAATAGGTCATTTTACCGGAGCAACAACAGTGTTTTACCCAAAGGACAGTTAGCAGGGGTAAAATGGTCATTTTACCGAAAGGACAGTTAGCAGTGTTTGATTGAGTATGTTGTGGGAATTGCAGCCGGAGGATTTCCGGAGCAACAGCAGCAGCAGTAGACAGTCAGTTCCCGATCAGATCAGCAACTACTTTGAGGTGAGTTACCTTCCAGTAGTGGTGGGTCTACGGCCACAATGTCGGTCCACCAGTAGGATTTATATGTAGATGTTTGTCTCTGTGATATTCATCTAGCAATTACTACTACCTGTGTTATGTTATGTGCTGGTATGATATGATGCTATGTGCTAGTGACAGTAGGGGGAGATAGTCCCCGAGGTATCCTGTCGGTAGGACCGAAGGGGAGGCCAGCACCCAGATATGCTAGGCAGTATCCGGTCGAGAGGACCGAAGGGGAGGCCAGCACCCAGATATGCTAGGCAGTATCCGGTCGAGAGGACCGAAGGGGAGGCCAACACCCAGATATGCTAGGCAGTATCCGGTCAAGAGGACCGAAGGGGAGGCCAGCACCCAGATATGCTAGGCAATGTCCGGTCGAGAGGGCCGAAGGGGTAGGTCGGGCACCCAGATATGCCTGACAATATATGTATGTTATGAGATTATATGGTATGTGGTACGGTGGGGGAACTCACTAAGCTTTGTGCTTACAGTTTTTAGTTTTGGTTTCAGGTACCTCCTCAGCTAGGGGAAAGGAGCTGGCGCGGTAGCAGCATGTCACACACACACTCTCTGTTTTTCGCATTTACGAGATTCTCTGGGATTTATACTCTGATATTTTGATTGGTTGTATGATTTGGCTTTTAGACATGGTTTACGTTGTGTCATGGTTTGATCAAACAATGTTTTAATTATTAATGTTTTCTAAAGTAATGTTTTAAAACGAAATTTTTGGACGTGAAATTTGGGTCGTTACAAGTTGGTATCAGAGCCCTGGTTTGAGGGATTCGGACACACCTTCGGGGGTGTCTGAACTCAAATCGAGGGATTAAAAGATTTTGTAAAAGAAAATGTTTTCAAAAAAAATTGAGAAAAGAGTTTCGAGAAAGAACGAAGTGTGTGATGTGCGCGACCGGCCGATCTCAAGTAAGTATTCCCCAAAGTACCCATACAAGTTTATGTTATGTCTATCAGCTTTTGTAGAACAGCATGCTAGAATAGGTCATTTTACCGGAGCAACAACAGTGTTTTACCCAAAGGACAGTTAGCAGGGGTAAAATGGTCATTTTACCCAAAGGACAGTTAGCAGTGTTTGATTGAGTATGTTGTGGGAATTGCAGCCGGAGGATTTCCGGAGCAACAGCAGCAGCAGTAGACAGTCAGTTCCCGATCAGATCCGCAACTACTTTGAGGTGAGTTACCTTCCAGTAGTGGTGGGTCTACGGCCACAATGCCGGTCCACCAGTAGGAGTTATTGTAGATGTTTGTCTCTGTGATATTCATCTAGCAATTACTACTACCTGTGTTATGTTATGTGCTGGTATGATATGATGCTATGTGCTAGTGACAGTAGGGGGAGATAGTCCCCGAGGTATCCTGTCGGTAGGACCGAAGGGGAGGCCAGCACCCAGATATGCTAGGCAGTATCCGGTCGAGAGGACCGAAGGGGAGGCCAGCACCCAGATATGCTAGGCAGTATCCGGTCGAGAGGACCGAAGGGGAGGCCAGCACCCAGATATGCTAGGCAGTATCCGGTCAAGAGGACCGAAGGGGAGGCCAGCACCCAGATATGCTAGGCAATGTCCGGTCGAGAGGGCTGAAGGGGTAGGTCGGGCACCCAGATATGCTTGACAATATATGTATGTTATGAGATTATATGGTATGTGGTACGGTGGGGGAACTCACTAAGCTTTGTGCTTACAGTTTTTAGTTTTGGTTTCAGGTACCTCCTCAGCTAGGGGAAAGGAGCTGGCGCGGTAGCAGCATGTCACACACACACTCTCTGTTTTTCGCATTTACGAGATTCTCTGGGATTTATACTCTGATATTTTGATTAGTTGTATGATTTGGCTTTTAGACATGGTTTACGTTGTGTCATGGTTTGATCAAACAATGTTTTAATTATTAATGTTTTCTAAAGTAATGTTTTAAAACGAAATTTTTGGACGTGAAATTTGGGTCGTTACAAGTTGGTATCAGAGCCCTGGTTTGAGGGATTCGGACACACCTTCGGGGGTGTCTGAACTCAAATCGAGGGATTAAAAGATTTTGTAAAAGAAAATGTTTTCAAAAAAAAATTGAGAAAAGAGTTTCGAGAAAGAACGAAGTGTGTGATGTGCGCGACCGGCCGATCTCAAGTATGTATTCCCCAAAGTACCCATACAAGTTTATGTTATGTCTATCAGCTTTTGTAGAACAGCATGCTAGAATAGGTCATTTTACCGGAGCAACAACAGTGTTTTACCCAAAGGACAGTTAGCAGGGGTAAAATGGTC
Organism: Lactuca sativa; assembly: GCF_002870075.4. Classification (NCBI taxonomy): domain Eukaryota; kingdom Viridiplantae; phylum Streptophyta; class Magnoliopsida; order Asterales; family Asteraceae; genus Lactuca; species Lactuca sativa. Next base: position 359,174,784 of record NC_056626.2, on the reverse strand, counting down.
ATTTTACCCAAAGGACAGTTAGCAGTGTTTGATTGAGTATGTTGTGGGAATTGCAGCCGGAGGATTTCCGGAGCAACAGCAGCAGCAGTAGACAGTCAGTTCCCGATCAGATCAGCAACTACTTTGAGGTGAGTTACCTTCCAGTAGTGGTGGGTCTACGGCCACAATGTCGGTCCACCAGTAGGATTTATATGTAGATGTTTGTCTCTGTGATATTCATCTAGCAATTACTACTACCTGTGTTATGTTATGTGCTGGTATGATATGATGCTATGTGCTAGTGACAGTAGGGGGAGATAGTCCCCGAGGTATCCTGTCGGTAGGACCGAAGGGGAGGCCAGCACCCAGATATGCTAGGCAGTATCCGGTCGAGAGGACCGAAGGGGAGGCCAGCACCCAGATATGCTAGGCAGTATCCGGTCGAGAGGACCGAAGGGGAGGCCAGCACCCAGATATGCTAGGCAGTATCCGGTCAAGAGGACCGAAGGGGAGGCCAGCACCCAGATATGCTAGGCAATGTCCGGTCGAGAGGGCTGAAGGGGTAGGTCGGGCACCCAGATATGCTTGACAATATATGTATGTTATGAGATTATATGGTATGTGGTACGGTGGGGGAACTCACTAAGCTTTGTGCTTACAGTTTTTAGTTTTGGTTTCAGGTACCTCCTCAGCTAGGGGAAAGGAGCTGGCGCGGTAGCAGCATGTCACACACACACTCTCTGTTTTTCGCATTTACGAGTTTCTCTGGGATTTATACTCTGATATTTTGATTGGTTGTATGATTTGGCTTTTAGACATGGTTTACGTTGTGTCATGGTTTGATCAAACAATGTTTTAATTATTAATGTTTTCTAAAGTAATGTTTTAAAACGAAATTTTTGGACGTGAAATTTGGGTCGTTACAAGTTGGTATTAGAGCCCTGGTTTGAGGGATTCGGACACACCTTCGGGGGTGTCTGAACTCAAATCGAGGGATTAAAAGATTTTGTAAAAGAAAATGTTTTCAAAAAAAAATTGAGAAAAGGGTTTCGAGAAAGAACGAAGTGTGTGATGTGCGCGACCGGCCGATCTCAAGTAAGTATTCCCCAAAGTACCCATACAAGTTTATGTTATGTCTATCAGCTTTTGTAGAACAGCATGCTAGAATAGGACTAAGGATCTAGGAGTGATGCCTTATGTGCCTGCTTTATGTGTTTCAGTTGTATGAGAATTGCATGCTAGTTATTGAGTAGACAGCAAGTAGGATAGCCTGACTAGGTTATACCTGATAGTATGAGCTTAGCACTTTATGCTAGTGCAGTTCTTGAAAGCAGATAGAGTTGATTGAGATTGTTACCCTTGTCTGAATGCTGCTTGCTTCGTGCTACGTGGGACTCTGAATAATGGGAGTTAGCCATTAGGCGAATGCGTCACGTCACATGTGATCAGGGTTGAATAATCTTAAAGTGCCGGATTTGATCCTACTGCGCAACTCTTGTTTGAGTCCAACCGTTGTAGGGACGAGTCGGGTACTCGAAGGATTATCTGAGCCTCGTCACATGTGATGGTATTCGGGTAATGGCTAATTGGCATTACAAGGAGGCCTGCAGCAGCTAAGGACTGGATAGAGTAGAATCAGAGATTTCCCTAGGGCAAGCCTAGGATGAGTATAGTGGTGATCAACAGTAGTGAAAGGGATCTGGTGGAGTCGAGGCATTCCTTGAAAAAGGTACGGATAGATGTGGAAGGTAGTATGGGCCCGTACTACTGAAAGCAGAGGATCTGTACCCGAACCAAGGAAGGCCAAGATAAGACCAGGGAACTTGTAAGTAGCAGTGATCCCTCAGGAAGTATCAATATCTCTAATGTTTGTTGTGATGCATTGCAGAATGGTGGTACTTCGATCGAGGCCGGTAGATGGCGGTTTAGGAGAGGGGTCAGGTTCGGGATCAGGTTCCGAGCCGGTTGATGAGGGACTACGCGAGTTCATCACGTCAGAGATCACCAGAGGCATCCTTGAGTCGACCCCCATTCTCTTTGGGTCGATCAAGGAAGGGATCATGGAGTTGATGGAGGATCGCCTTCAGGCATTCCGGAGTGATATGGAATCTAGCCAGTCGGGATCTCGCACACTGTCCTTCAAGGACTTTAGGGGCAGTGGTGCGCCGGATTTCCATGGGGTGAAGGACCCCATTGCTGTCAGGCGATGGATTGCAGACATCGAGTCTGCACAGTTGACTAGCTTCTGCCCCGAGGGGTCGAAGGTGAGGTATGCAGCGGGGTGTTTACGGGACCGAGCCCGGGATTGGTGGGAGTCAGTGGGTGACTCGTTGGGAGCCTCAGCTATCGAGGCTATGACCTGGTCGGACTTTGTGACCAGGTTCAGGGCAGAGTTTGCGCCGGCTGTCGAGCTTCAGCAACTGGCCAGGGAGTTCCTATACATGAGACAGACGACGGAGACTGTGGCGGAGATCACCGCCAAGTTCCGGGAGAGGGCTTTGTTGGTGCCCCAGTATGCTGGTGACGAGGATATGAGGAGGACTCGTTATCATGATATGCTACGAGCTGACATCCGGGAGCATGTTAGCTTTTCGGCTTGCCCTACCCTGGACTCCATGATTGCCAGGGCGAGGGAAAGGGAGATAGATTTGGAGCACATCCGGAAACGGAAGGCAGAAGAGGGTCAGTCAAGAGGGGCTTCGGGGAAGAAACCCAAGGGATCAAATGCGGGGCCGAAAGGCCAACAGGGACAGGGACGCTGCAGGAAATGCGGCAAGGCGCACGAGGGAGCGTGCATGATGGGATCATCAGGCTACTATAAGTGCGGCAAGTCTGGGCACCTCAGCAGGGATTGCACTGCTCCGACAGTAGTTATTCAGACATCAGAGTTGCTATGTTTCCACTGCAACCAGAGGGGCCACAAGAAGGCCAATTGCCCCCAGTTGACAGTTTAGCGCCGGTGAAGGCGCCAGCTCCAGCGACCCTGCGGATCACGGATGGCCGGCAGGGCAAGGCAGAGGCTCTAGTGGTGAGGAGCCGAGCGTTTCAGCTGACTACCGAGGAGGCACGCGCCGCACCCGATGTGGTGACGGGTATGATTCTTTCCCTCTATCTTATTTTTATGATGTTATGTTATTGATATGTGCTCTGTATGTATATGTATGCATTAGGATCGTTCCATGTGAACGGCCTTCCAGTTCAGGTGTTGTTCGAATCAGGTGCGTCCCGATCATTTGTTTCCCTTGCGCTTAGCAAGAAGTTTCATGAGTCATCGGGCGAGTTAGATTGCCCTTTGGAGGTGGAGATTGCTGATGATCGATCGGTGCGAGCATCGATGGTATTTCGAGATTGCGTGCTGCGTTTGTTTGAGGAGCGCTACTTGGTAGATTTGGTTCCCATTCCGTTGCGTGGGAACAAGGTGATTATAGGCATGGATTGGCTGAGCCCTAATGGGGCGGTGATAGATTGCGCGCAGCAGCTAGTGCGGGTCAGGACCCCAGGCGGGGGAGAGTTAGTAATTCATGGCGAGAGGCCGCAATATGGACCCGCAATATGTTCAGCAGCGAGGGCAAGGCGCTACCTTCAGCAGGGATGCGCAGGATATGTCGCGTATGTGATGGATACCCGGGAGGCGGGTTAGGCGACAGTGCGCGAGGTTCCGGTGGTTCGAGACTTTGCAGATGTTTTCCCGGAGGAGCTTCCTGGGATACCTCCGGAGCGACAGGTGGAGTTCAGTATTGACCTTGTTCCTGGTGCGACTCCGGTAGCCAAGGCGCCGTATCGATTGGCTCCTCCCAAGATGCAGGAGTTGTCTACGCAGTTGCAGGAGCTGCTAGATAATGGATTTATTCGTCCGAGCAGTTCACCCTGGGGAGCCCCGATTCTGTTTGTGAAGAAGAAGGACGGGTCGCATCGGATGTGTATAGATTACCGGGAGCTGAACAAGGTAACGGTGAAGAACCGTTACCCGCTCCCGAGGATTGATGACCTCTTTGACCAGCTTCAGGGAGCTTCTTGGTTCTCCAAGATTGATTTGCGTTCGGGTTATCATCAGATGAGGGTCAGGGAGGAGGATATGCAGAAGACCGCGTTTCGGACGCGCTATGGCCATTATGAGTTTGTGGTGATGCTGTTTGGGCTCACCAATGCTCCTGCCGCTTTCATGGACCTCATGAACCGCGTATGCAGACCGATGTTGGATCGGTCTGTGATAGTCTTTATCGATGACATCTTGGTTTATTCCAAGACTCGGGAGGAACATGAGGAGCATCTGAGAGAGGTGTTGGAGACCCTGAGGAGGGAGAGCTTGTATGCCAAGTTCTCCAAGTGTGAGTTCTGGTTGCGCGAGGTGCAATTTCTTGGACACCTTGTCAACCAGCACGGGATTCTGGTCAATCCGGCCAAGGTCGAGGCCGTGATGAGATGGGAGGTTCCAAAGTCTCCATCTGAGATTCGGAGTTTCCTGGGATTAGCAGGCTACTATCGGAGATTTATTCAGGATTTCTCCAAGATAGCCGTACCCCTGACGCGGCTGACGAAGAAAGCTGTGGTCTTTCGGTGGGGACCCGAGCAGCAGGCTGCGTTTGAGACGCTGAGACAGAGACTGTGCGAGGCGCCGATCTTAGCCCTGCCAGAGGGCGTAGAGGATTTTGTGGTATATTGCGATGCGTCCATTTCTGGGTTGGGCGCGGTACTGATGCAGAGGGGGCATGTCATTGCCTACGCTTCGAGGCAGCTCAAGCCTCACGAGGCTCACTACCCGACGCATGATTTGGAGTTGGGGGCAGTGGTTTTTGCCCTCAAGATTTGGCGGCATTACCTCTACGGGGTTCGATGTACCATCTACACGGACCACAAGAGTTTGAGGTACCTCATGGATCAGCCGAATCTGAATATGAGGCAGCGTCGGTGGTTGGACGTGGTAAAGGATTATGATTACGAGATGCTCTATCATCCGGGGAAGGCCAATGTGGTGGCTGACACGCTTAGCCGCAAGGCGGCGCCGATCAGGGACGTTTGCATGAGGATGACTGTGGTGACTCCCCTGTTGGAGCGAATTCGGGAGGCTCAACAGGAGGCTACCAAGGAGGAGCATCGGAAGAGCGAGCGTGTGGTGGGTCAGGTTTCCTCCTTTGATTATGATAGCCGAGGACTATTGACACTACATCGTAGGGTGTGGGTGCCGTATCACGGAGGCGTGCGCCAGATTTTGATGGAGGAGGCGCACAAGTCCCGATTCTTTATTCATCCCAGGGCGACGAAGATGTATAGGGATCTTCGTCTAGATTATTGGTGGCCCTGCATGAAGCAGAATGTGGCATGGTACGTTGAGCGCTGCTTGACCTGCAGGAAGGTCAAGGCCGAACATCAGAGGCCGCATGGCAAGATGCAGCCGTTGGATATTCCACTGTGGAAATCGGAAGATATCACGATGGATTTTATCACGAAGCTTCCCAGGACCGCGCGTGGAGTAGATTCGATTTGGGTCATCGTGGATCGATTGACTAAGAGTGCTCACTTTATCCCGATTCAGGAGAGCATATCGGCCGAGAAATTGGCCGACATCTATATTAGGGAGGTCGTGGCGCGGCACGGGGTGCCAGTATCGGTTATCTCGGACAGGGATGTGCGTTTTACTTCCAGATTTTGGAAGAGATTTCATGACGAGTTGGGCGGTCTAGTCAGGCCGATGGCCAGTATGCATGTTGATTGATTGATTATTACTGATATGGTATTGTCAGTGTGGTATTGGTATTTTGGGGGTAGCTCACTAAGCCCTCGGGCTTACAGTTTTCAGTTTATTGTTTCAGGTACTTCAGAAGATCATGGAAAGGCGAAGGCGTGACCGTACCGCTCCTCATCCTTATGTTATGAATTTTGGGACACTCTGATGGAAAATGATTTGAAAACATTTTGTAAACAATGCTATTTTTTTTATGATTGAAAAAAGTTTAAATTTGACATAAAATTTATGGATGTTACAAGTTGGTATCAGAGCCTTGGTTTGAGTGAATTGGAGGAACACTTGTGTGAATCCAGTCTCAAATCAAGGAGATTTCGGAAAATAAGTTTTAAAATGGTTTTCAAAATAAAGGATGGAGGATGTAGAGGGTACGATCAGCCGGAGCCTGTAAGTAAACCCCAAAATACCATGCAGTTATTTGATATTCTGATATGTTAGAACAGCATGCTAGTGCCAGACTAGGGATCTTCAGGAATCACATGATAGATTTGCCTGATTGCATGATGCCTATTAGCCTAGGGTTTCTTGTATGTGGAATTGACATCATAACTGTAGATGTTTAGTGTATGCATCATGGCTGTGCATAATAAAGACCTTATAGCCTGAGAATGTTGATTCGAACTTCGGGTAGGATTGGATATTCGAAAGTCTATTGGGTCCAGCGTTATGTGCAACTAGCATGCACTAGCGCTGCAAGGGATGATGGAAGTTTCATGGATGAGTGAGTCGTGATAAGTGGTGAGACTAGATGCGAGATATTTGGTATTCCGCTAGAAATGAGGGTTGAGCACATTTCCTATCTTGATGATATTGTTAGGGCGTTGTGGTGATACTTGAGACAAATATAGGTAGGTGTGGAAGGTAGTATGGGCCCGTACTACTGAAAGCACAGGACCCATACGTGTAGCAAGGAAATCACAACCCCTAGGGTTTTTGGGTTTTGGTCTCCTGACATCATGTTATTTATCTGATTACTTGTATATATATTTCAGTATGGTGGTGACGAGACATGTTGCTTCGGGATCCAGATCAGGATCGGGGTCGGGAGACGGAGGGTTGGAGGTGCCGGTAGCACCTGAGCCCGTGGTTAAAATAGGGACCGAGGAGTTGGATGCCAGGATCCGGGAGATCATGCACGACGAGATTGCTGCTGCATTCCGAGCTCAGCTGCCAGAGATGTTTGGGTCGATTAAGACCGCGATGGTTGAATATTTTGATGAGCAATATGTAGCTCTAGCAGAGACAGCTGCCACTGCATCCACTTCGGCTGTAACTGCGGAGGGGGTTGGAGGAGGAGCCGGCAGGGATTTCCAGTACCTGGATGTCACAATTAGGAATTTTTGTGCCTTGTAACCAACACTTAAACCAATTTATGAATCAAAAACATAAGAGCATGTATGATGCATACTCTATGTCAGCAAAATTTCAATCAAACACCCCATGCAAGCAATTCAAATAGTCATTAAGCAATTGGAAACCCTAGAAGTTCTTATTTAAGTCCATTTTGGACTAGGACTTCCTTATTGGGCCCAATGGACCAATAAGCTTCCAATTTGGCTATCTTGGGCTTAGAACTCTTAAATGGGCTCTAATTGGACCCACTTCCATTTAATTCAATATTTTGGGCCATATTGGGCCTAGAACGAGATAGATTAATTATATGAACCATTTTGGACCATAATTAACCTAATCTAACCTAATAGGTCATAAAAATCATATTTATATTTTTTTAGGGCCAAAAATCATCCAACCTAGCTATAACATGGGCTTAAGGGCAAAAATCCCAAAAACCTCCTCTCACCCTCCCCATTCTCGGCCCAAGCCCAAAAGAAGAGGAGAGTTGACTTTGTGAGTGACACCTCACAATTGTTCAAGGGACATCCATGCATGAAGACCCAAACATCCATGCACTCACATACTTCCAAGTCTAGCTACTCTTTTTCTCCCTCTCTCTCTCTCTTACTCTCGGCCGAGTTCAAGCACACACACACACACATTTCACTCACTTTTCTCTCAAGGAAACACTCTCATAACTCATCCATATTTCGAGATCTAAGAAGGAATCAAGGGGATTTTTACACAAAAATCATCATCAACTATCTTAGATCCTTAAGCTAGCTACTTCATTTCATCCAAAAATCACCTCTTAATTCATTCAAACTCATGATCTAGCACCTAAGAAGCATCCAAGTTCAAAATCTTCCAAAGAAGGTTGCTAAGGCCGAAATTCTTCTCATTTTCTTCCAATAACCGAAACCACACCCAAAGGTGAGCTTCATACCCCCTCTTTTTTGGTTTTTATAAGTTTTGTGGGGGAGAATACAAACAAATGTGTAGATCTATGAGTATATGTATGCCTTGTGTGATTTTTATGCTTATATGTATGGTCTTATGTGATTGTGATGTTTATACTAGCCAAAAGAACCTACAAACCGAGATCTACAATATGATGAATGAAATAAGTATAACTTATACCATTTCACACTAATCAAGTCTAGAAAAATAACCAAGTTGGTTAATATGAACATTTTTGGACTTAAAACCCATTTTTGGGCTCAAAATGCTAAAAATACAAAACTAAGGGGCCCAAAACGACAAAATATAGATTCTAAAGGTTGAGATGAGTCTAAAAAGTTTCTAATATGTATTTTCTGAATATTAACACTTTTGAAGGGTTAAAAATGTGAATTTTAAACATAATGGGCCAAAATGGGCTTTTCGGCCCAATAAAGCCCCAAATTGCGAGATTTCTGATATGCAGGGGCTGAAACTGCACATTTCTGTAAAACAGGGGATTACTAGTGTACCAAACCTATTTCAGGGGTCAAAAATGCTTTTCAAATTAAAAAGGGACCAAAGATGCAAAAATTTTCCATTTTGGGTCAAAATTGTAAAAGTTGCGAAAATGTAGGTTTCAATAGAGAAAATTTCATTTTTGAAGGACTTAAGTTGTTTATCAAGTAAATTTGTGCTAAAAATGTCTTTCCAATATGTTTTGATACTAAAGTGTCAAGAAAAATAGTTTAAGGACTAAATCGGAAATTCTTTTATACACAAAGGGTTAAAAGTGTAAATTTTATCCGAGAAAGGGCTTAAGAAGATAAACTCACATTCTTAAGACAATAGATCCCTTAAAATAAAAATACGAGTACTACGACTACCAGCGAAACGTAATAATAAATACACCTTCAACACCAAAATCGTTACCAAACGAATTGATTCGGTCTTGAATCAATAACGAATCAAAAATCAATAAACAATGGTACTCCAATACACACGCGGAAATTTATGAGAAGTCAATACACAATCTTTGGGCTCGAAAGTTTCAAATCGTGCTTGTTGGGCCTAGCTAGCCCAATGACATGATCTTTAGGCCCGAAGGGAACGCGCTTACATATTATTAGGCCTTATATGACCTAATTCCGTGTAAAAGGACTTTCAATAGCTTTATTGTGTTGTTGGGCCCCAAGGGTCCTTTGGTACTGCTAGCAAAGTTGAGAAGTCAAATGCGAGTCGGGCCAAGTGCCTTTTGCATTCATGATAGCCGTGAACGACTTATGGAAATAACGGGGGCTTCGCACCCTCTTTTCTCCTCGGTTGTGGGGCTATGAGAAGTCAGGGTGGTTGGATTAAGTGAGTAGTACGGACGACACCTAAGGGATCGTTTGTATAGTTGTAAACTAGTCATTTTCATTAATGCATGATTATAACGACTCACAACCCATAATTAATCCAATGTCACCTGGAATTATAGAAAACAACGTCGTATCGGAATAATACTAACTAAGCCACGTAATTTGATGTATTGGGAAAACATCGGGTTTTCCCTGGGGAATTCAACACTCTTAACTATGTGATATATACAAAGTCTAACAATTATTCACGTTTATAATAATCAACAAGCATACTTACGGATCTTCACACCGTTTCTCATATACAACACCTTTTTTTTAGAAAATATCGGATTTTCTGTGGTTTTCAAAATTATACAAATCATTTCTTTTCAAACCTTACTTATGAACTCACCAACATTTCATATGTTGACGTTTTTCCAAAATACTTGTATTCTCAGGTAACAGGTAAATCGAAGAAAAATGTATCCAGTGATGTCATGATGTTTGTTTAATTAATATTGAATGGCTTATGTTTTGGAAATGTAATGTTTTGAAACAATGTACTGAATGTAAACAATACCGGTTGTAATATTTCAATGCATGGTGATGAATGATGTTATGATTCATGTATATTCATTGTGATGGTATTCAATTGAGTCATAATAGCCCTCGGACGTTTCCGCCGTCTGGTTCGGGGGTGTGAGAGGTTGGTATCAGAGCTCTGTTTATAGTGAACTAGCATATCTAGCCACACATTGATATGCAACTATAAACCAAAAGAGGGACTAACACAACTCTGAACAAAACAAGTAAAACATAACAATAAAACACCCTTGCTTGTATTAGGAACGAGAACGTAACACCGAATCAAACAAGATAACGCTAGTGTCCTGGTTAATCCAGGACTGTTCTTAGTTGTATCAAGGAGCGGATGTAGCCTGATCAACTACATTCCTTCAGAGGTATCACTACCACATGTCCTGAGGAGATCGTGATAGCTAGGGAACCTAAAGGCATACCCCTTTATCACCAAAAAGAGAACGTCTGTTTAGTCTATACCATAGTTGTAGAGTCATAGGAGTAACGATAGTTTACACCTTCCCCCAGTCTTCATGGAGGGAGAGCAGCAGGGTATCCAGTTTCATGAAGTCCTAGTCGCTCGCGGAATGCTTGAAGATGAACCAGAAGGGAATCAAGAGGGAGCACATGACGTCGGACCTGACGAATACACAGACACCGACTACGAGTTTGAGGAGATTGATGATGACATGGAATAAGGGCAAAACTCGGGCAGGGATAACACCACACCTCTTTCCGTTTCATGAAAGAAAGATGCCTCGCCGACCTACTCGCGGAAACCCTGGACCAACCCCACCCGAAGTTGACTCCACTGCATTCCAGGCAGCCGTATTTGCTACGGTCACCGCAGCTATGGCACAAATTCACCAAGGGAACAACGAAGGAGGCAACGGGCAAGGGGCCGGGAGTTCGAATAATGGAATGAATCAAGGACCCACCAAAACATGTACCTATAATGACTTCACAAACGCCAAACCACGAACCTTTAACGGCACCGGAGGAGTGATCACCCTGAAACGATGGATCGAGAAGGTGGAATCGGTGTTCGAGATATGCGATTGCCCTAAAGAGATGAAAGTAAAGTTTGCTGCATGCACTTTTGTCGACCAAGCGCTCACTTGGTGGAACGGGCACATGGGAGCCATGACACTCCCCGTAGCCAATTCCATGCCATGGATAGAAATGAAGGAAATGCTGATGGCCGAATACTGCCCTCGTGGTGAGATTCAGAAAATGGAGCAAGAGCTGTGGAACCTCACTGTGCGGAATGCTGATATCGATGCCTACATATCAAGATTTAGTGAACTATCTCTGTTATGTCCAGGCATGATCACCTCGGAAGGGAAGAAGATCGAGCGATTCATCTGGGGACTAACCTCTCCGATCCAAGGAAACATGATAGCTGCAAAGCCCGACACATTCGACAGTGCTAAGAGATTGGCGAAGAAGCTGTATGACCACAACAACAAGAAGGGTGAGAAGCCAGCGGAGGCTGAAGGCAAGAAGGAAGGTGATGGCAAGAAGGGGAAGAACAACAAGAGGAAGGGGCGTCAAGGCCCCGATACTTCTAAGAAGCAGCAGACAGTGGCAGTTAATGCTGCCACCGCAGAAGTTCCGGCCACACCACATGCTCCAGCCTCAGTTGCTTCGAATGCTCCTAGACCTTATTCTGGTAATCTTCCCAAGTGCAACAAGTGTGGTTTCCATCACAATGGAGAATGCAAGGAGCTGCAGTGCACCAATTCCAATCGGAAGGGGCACACGACAAGGTATTGCAGGACTTACCCTCCTCAGAATCAACAACAGGGAAACAGCAACAAAAACAACAACAACAACAACAACAACAACAACAACAACTGCAAAAACAACAACATCAACACCGGCGACAACAATGCAGGACCCAGCCACACCTGCTATGGGTGTGGAAGGACTGGGCATTTCTGCCAAGATTTCCCTAACAACAACAATCCCGGAAATGGAGGAATAGGAAGGGTGCTGACCATGGGTCAGGGGGAGGCGATTCAGGATCCCGCCGTTGTTACCGGTACGTTTCCCCTAAACCACACTTATGCATGCATCCTATTTGACACCGGAGCAGAGCGAAGTTTTGTGAGCAATAAGTTTAAACATTTATTAAAACAACAACCCCAGAAGCTCAATGAAACCTTTACGGTGGAAATGGCCAATGGGAAAACCGAATCCACTGGGGAAATCTACACCGGATGTACCCTAACCTTAAATCAACACGTCTTTCGAATAGACTTAATGCCTGTTTCCATTAGGAGTTTCGATGTGATTATTGGCATGGACTGGTTAAGCCTCCACCATGCTGAAATTATGTGTCACGAGAAGGTCGTTCGCCTTCACCTTCCCAATCACGAAACCCTAGTTATTTACGGAGACAAACCTAGCACGAACCTTTGCCTTATCTCGTGCATCCAGGCACAGAAGCATCTACGAAAGAACGATTTGACGTTCCTGGCTCACATAGTGGATAAAAACAAGGAAGAGGTGAACATTCAAGGCATTCCCGTAGCACTTGAATTCCCAGACGTATTTCCTGAAGATCTTCCTGGAGTACCCCCAGAGAGACAAGTTGAGTTCCGAATTGACCTCGTTCCAGGAGCAACTCCTCTCGCTAAATCACCCTATCGACTAGCTCCTGCTGAAATGCAGGAATTGTCCAGCCAACTTAGCGAACTCTTGGGCAAGGGATTCATCCGACCTAGTTACTCGCCATGGGGAGCTCCAGTCCTCTTTGTCAAAAAGAAGGACATATCTTTTAGAATGTGCATCGATTACAGGGAGTTAAATAAACTCACTGTCAAAAATCGCTATCCACTCCCACGAATCGACGATCTATTTGACTAGCTCCAAGGAGCTAGTTACTTCTCTAAGATAGATCTACGGTCCGGATACCATCAAATCAAATTCCGGGAAGAGGATATTCCTAAAACCGCTTTCCGAACTCGTTACGGACATTATGAATTTGTCGTAATGCCCTTCGGTCTAACAAATGCCCCTGCCGCATTTATGGATCTGATGAACCGAATCTGTCGACCATTCCTCAACAACTTTGTCATCGTCTTCATCGACGACATTCTCGTTTATTCCCGAAGCGAGGAAGAGCATGGACAACATCTCTGACAAATCCTAGAAACTCTGCGATCGGAAAAGCTATACGTAAAACTCTCCAAGTGTGAGTTCTGTCTCCGCAGCGTGAACTTCCTAGGTCATGTTGTTAGCCAAGATGGAATTCATGTGGATCCCTCTAAGGTCAAAGCCGTTGAAGGATGGGCAGGCCCGACAACACCCACAGAAATTCGTCAATTCTTAGGCCTAGCGGGCTACTATAGGAGGTTCATTCAAAACTTCTCTAAGATCGCCAAGCCACTTACCTCGCTTACACAAAAGGGCGTACCATTCAAATGGATGGACAAACAAGAAGTTGCATTCCGAACCCTGAAGCAGATGCTCTGCAGCGCCCCGGTACTATCTCTACCAGAGGGAACGGAAGATTTCGTGGTCTACTGTGACGCGTCAAATCAGGGTTTAGGTTGTGTTCTCATGCAACGTGGAAGAGTGATAGCTTACGCATCCCGCCAACTAAAGACGCACGAAGTGAATTATATGACCCATGACCTAGAATTGGGAGCCGTGGTCTTTGCTCTGAAGATTTGGAGGCATTACCTTTATGGTACAAAGTGCACCATCTTCACAAACCACAAGAGTCTCCACCACATCTTGAATCAGAAAGAGCTGAATATGAGGCAACGAAGATGGGTGGAGTTATTAAATGATTACGAGTGTGAAATCAAGTATCACCCAGGCAAGGCCAATGTAGTAGCTGATGCATTAAGCCGAAAGGAGTACTCTAATCGTCGTGCAAAAACTCTCTCGATAACCATCCAATCTCACTTAACCACTCAGATCGGGGTAGCCCAGTCAGATGCCATGAAGACGGAAAACAGAGCAAGCGAAGCATTACGCGGAATGGAAAAGAACCTAGAGGTGAGAGAGGATGGAGTATACCATTTCATGAACCGTATTTGGGTCCCTAAACTCGGAGGATTTAGGGAGGTAGTCATGAAGGAAGCCCACAAGACGCGATACTCCATCCATCCCGGTTTGGACAAGATGTATTTGGATATTAAACAACACTATTGGTGGCCTAACATGAAGGCAGAAATTGCCACCTACGTCGGTAAGTGTCTTACTTGTGCCAAGGTAAAGGTGGAGTACCAGAATCCCTCGGGATTATTACAGCAACCGGTGATTCCCGAGTGGAAGTGGGAAGGGATTTCTATGGATTTTGTGACCAAGCTACCCAAGACGACGGACGGATTAGACACTATATGGGTAATAGTTGACCGACTGACGAAATCCGCCCATTTCCTGCCAATAAAAGAATCCTACAAGATGGAGAGACTGATGCGTTTATACATTCGAGAAATCGTGAGACGTCATGGAATACCAGTGTCTAGCATCTCAGATAGAGACAGTAGATTCACTTCATGTTTTTGGCAATCACTTCAGAAAGCACTCGGAACCCATCTCGACATGAGCACCGCTTATTGTTAGATTAGTGTCTAAGTCCATAACTATTTTGGTATGTACTTGACCCGATGGTGCATGGTCCTTTTGGGTTGCCTTCACCAAAGCAACTTGATTGGAGAAATAAATAAAGAGAGAGGTTATTATGATTTATTAATATGTTATAAGAATAATATATTAAAGGACAAATCATATTTTTTTAATTAATATTGGTCAATAATTAATTAAAAATTAATTTTGTGATCAAGTGTAATTAATTAAACTAGAGGGGCTGAATTGTAATTATGTGATAGTTGCAAAATAGGGAAATGGTTATCCTTGTTAAAGGATGGACGAATTCAAGGATAAGGATATCCTTAAAATCGTCCAAGGTCCAAGAGATAGGGATTTTCAAGGCTTATCTTATGGTTGCTTGATGGGCAAGTAACTCGATAAGGATAAGGACTGAAACCCTAATCCCAACCCTATATAAAGACCCCTAAGGCGTTAGGATTTCGTGCACTTGATCCCTAGAGAATCTAAGGACGAATTTCTACCTCTCTCCTCTCTCTTTATACCTTCTCCACTTGCTTATGGTGTTTGTAAGCCATTAGAGGAGTGACACTTGTGACTCTAAGCCTTCCAAAGTCAATTCAAGGAGATTTGGGATTGTTATTGCTACATAACAATCAAGGTAATATCTTAAACCTAATTATATGTTAATATTGATTTCCATATGCTAGAATTAGGGTTTATAGTCTTGGATTCAAAGCATGTACAATAGAGAAACCTAGATCCAAGCATTAGGGTTTGTATGAGCACATAGGATGTCTTATGACCAAAACCCATCACTTATCACCCACAAACGGACGGTCAAAGCGAACGAACCATTCAGACGCACGAAGACATGCTTCGCGCATGTGTGATAGACTTTGGGAAGTCTTGGGACATCCACTTACCCTTATTTGAATTCTCTTATAACAACAGTTACCATTCGAGCATCAAAGTCGCTCCTTTCGAAGCACTATATGGACGTAAGTGTAGATCACCGTTGTGTTGTGCTGAGGTGGGTGACACCCAGCTAGAAAAGACACTAGCATCGGACAAGGCGCTAACGGGACCGGAGATCATTCATGAAACCACGGAAAAGATAGTTCAAATCTGAGCTTGATTACAAGCATCGCGCGACCGACAGAAGAGCTACGCTGATAAACGGTGAAAGCCCTTAGAGTTTCAGGTCGGGGATCGAGTTCTGTTAAAGGTCTCACCTTGGAAAGGAGTCATTCATTTCGGAAAATAGGGAAAACTGAACCCTCGATACATTGGACCTTTCGAGATCGTTGCCCGAATAGGTCCAGTGGCGTATAAACAGCAGCTACCCGCAGAGCTAAACCGTGTACACCCCGTGTTCCATGTCTCTAATCTAATGAAGTGCCTATCAGGTGAAACACTCGTCATTCTCCTTGACGAGATTGAAATCAACAAGAATCTCATGTTCGTTGAAGAACCGGTTGAAATCATGGACAGGGAAGTGAAGCGTACTAAGAAAAGCCGCATCCCGATCGTGAAAGTACGGTGGAACGCGAAGCGTGGGCTAGAATTCACGTGGGAATGCAAAGACCAAATGAAGCAAAGGTACCTTCACCTATTCTAGCATTCTCAAATCTAGCTTTCAAAAGAATTTCGGGACGAAATTCTCTCTAACAGGGGGATGATGTCACAATTAGGAACTTTTGTGCCTTGTAACCAACACTTAAACCAATTTATGAATCAAAAACATAAGAGCATGTATGAGCATACTCTATGTCAGCAAAATTTCAATCAAACACCCCATGCAAGCAATTGAAATAGTCATTAAGCAATTGGAAACCCTAAAAGTTCTTGTTTAAGTCCATTTTGGACTAGGACTTCCTTATTGGGCCCAATGGACCAATAAGCTTCCAATTTGGCTATCTTGGGCTTAGAACTCTTAAATGGGCTCTAATTGGACCCACTTCCATTTAATTCAATATTTTGGGCCATATTGGGCCTAGAATGAGATAGATTAATTATATGAACCATTTTGGACCATAATTAACCTAATCTAACCTAATAGGTCATAAAAAACATATTTATATTTTTTTAGGGCCAAAAATCATCCAACCTAGCTATAACATGGGCTTAAGGGCAAAAAGCCCAAAAACCTCCTCTCACCCTCCCCATTCTCGGCCCAAGCCCAAAAGAAGAGGAGAGTTGACTTTGTGAGTGACACCTCACAATTGTTCAAGGGACATCCATGCATGAAGACCCAAACATCCATGCACTCACATACTTCCAAGTCTAGCTACTCTTTTTCTCCCTCTCTCTCTTACTCTCGGCTGAGTTCAAGCACACACACACACAAACACACATTTCACTCACTTTTCTCTCAAGGAAACACCCTCATAACTCATCCATATTTCGAGATCTAAGAAGGAATCAAGGGGATTTTTACACAAAAATCATCATCTAAGGTAAGAAATCTCTTAGATCCTTAAGCTAGCTACTTCATTTCATCCAAAAACCACCTCTTAATTCATTCAAACTCATGATCTAGCACCTAAGAAGCATCCAAGTTCGAAATCTTCCAAGGAAGGTTGCTAAGGCCAAAATTCTTCTCATTTTTTTCCAAAAACCAAAACCACACCCAAAGGTGAGCTTCATACCCCCTCTTTTTCGGTTTTTATAAGTTTTGTGGGGGAGAATACAAGCAAATGTGTAGATCTATGAGTATCTGTATGCCTTGTGTGATTTTTATGCTTATATGTATGGTCTTATGTGATTGTGATGTTTATACTAGCCAAAAGAACCTACAAACCGAGATCTACAATATGATGAATGAAATAAGTATAACTTATACCATTTCACACTAATCAAGTCTAGAAAAATAACCAAGTTGGTTAATATGAACATTTTTGGACTTAAAACCCATTTTTGGGCTCAAAATGCTAAAAATACAAAACTAAGGGGCCCAAAACGACAAAATATAGATTCTGAAGGTTGAGATGAGTCTAAACAGTTTCTAATATGCATTTTCTGAATATTAACACTTTTGAAGGGTTAAAAATATGAATTTTAAACATAATGGGCCAAAATGGGCTTTTCGGCCTAATAAAGCCCCAAATTGCGAGATTTTTAATTTGCAGGGGCTGAAACTGCACATTTCTGTAAAACAGTGGATTACTAGTGCACCAAACCTATTTCAAGGGTCAAAAATGCTTTTCAAATTAAAAAGGGACCAAAGATGCAAAAATTTTCCATTTTGGGTCAAAATTGTAAAAGTTGCGAAAATGTAGGTTTCAATAGAGAAAATTTCATTTTTGAAGGACTTAAGCTGTTTATCAAGTAAATTTGTGCTAGAAATGTCTTTCCAATAAGTTTTGATACTAAAGTGTCAAGAAAAATAGTTTAAGGACTAAACCGGAAATTCTTTTATACACAAAGGGTTAAAAGTGTAAATTTTATCCGAGAAAGGGCTTAAGAAGATAAACTCACATTCTTAAAACAATAGATCCCTTAAAATAAAAATACGAGTACTACGTCTACCGGCGAAACATAATAATAAATACACCTTCAACAACAAAATCGTTACCAAACGAATTGATTCGATCTCGAATCAGTAACGAATCAAAAATCAATAAACAATGGTACTCCAATACACACACGGAAATTTACGAGAATTCAATACACAATATTTGGGCTCGAAAGTTTCAAATCGTGCTTGTTGGGCCTAGCTAGCCCAATGACATGATCTTTAGGCCCGAAAGGAACGCGCTTACATGTTATTGGGCCTTATATGACCTAATTCCGTGTAAAAGGACTTTCAATAGCTTTATTGTGCTATTGGGCCCCAAGGGTCCTTTGGTACTGCTAGAAAAGTCGAGAAGTCAAATGCGAGTCGGGCCAAGTGCCTTTCACATTCACGATAGCCTTGAACGACTTATGGAAATAACGGGGGCTTCGCACCTTCTTTTCTCCTTGGTTGTGGGGCTATGAGAAGTCAGGGTGGTTGGATTAAGTGAGTAGTACGGACGACGCCTAAGGGATCGTTTGTATAGTTGTAAACTAGTCATTTTCATTAATGCGTGATTATAACGACTCACAACCCATAATTAATCCAATGTCACCTGGAATTATAGAAAACAACGTCGTATCGGAATAATACTAACTAAGCCACGTAATTTGATGTATTGGGAAAACATCGGGTTTTCCCTCTGGAATTCAACACTCTTAATTATGTGATATATACAAAGTCTAACAATTATTCACGTTTATAATAATCGACAAGCATACTTACGGATCTTCACACTTTTTCTCATATACAACACCTTTTATTAGAAAATATCGGATTTTCTGTGGTTTTCAAAATTCTACAAATCATTTCTTTTCAAACCTTACTTATGAACTCACCAACATTTCATATGTTGACGTTTTTCCAAAATACTTGTATTCTCAGGTAACAGGTAAATCGAAGAAAAATGTATCCAGTGAGGTCATGATGTTTGTTTAATTAATATCGAATGGCTTATGTTTTGGAAATGTAATGTTTTGAAACAATGTACTGAATGTAAATAATACCGGTTGTAATATTTCAATGCATGGTGATGAATGATGTTATGATTCATGTATATTCATTGTGATGGTATTCAATTGAGTCACAATAGCCCTCGGACGTTTCCGCCGTCTGGTTCGGGGGTGTGAGAGGTTGGTATCAGAGCTCTGTTTATAGTGAACTAGCATATCTTGCCATCAGTGTTCATGGATCTGATGAACCGAGTCTGCAGACCGATGCTCGATCACCCGGTCATTGTGTTCATAGATGATATCTTGGTGTATTCAAAGACTCGAGAGCAGCATGAGGAGCATCTTAGGGAGCTGCTGCAGGTTCTGAGGCAAGAACGGTTGTATGCCAAGTTCTCGAAATGCGAGTTTTGGTTACGAGAGGTCCAGTTCCTCGGACATCTTGTTAACCAGGAAAGGATATTTTTGGTCGATCCGACCAAGGTGCAGGCGGTAATGCAATGGGAGACTTCGAAATCTCCCTCAGACATCAGGAGTTTCTTGGGTTTAGCAGGGTATTATCGGAGATTCATTCGTGATTTCTCCAAGATTGTCGTACCCCTCACTCTTCTAACGAGGAAGGGGATGGATTTCCGGTTGGGTCCTGAGCAGCAGAGGGCATTTGAGACCCTTCGGTGAAGTTTATGCGAGGCGTCGGTGTTGACACTCCCTGAGGGAGTTGAGGGTTTTATGGTATTTTATGAAGCGTCCATCACAAGCTTGGGAGTAGTCCTCATGCAGAAGGGACAAGTGATAGCCTATGCATCGAGGCAGCTGAAGCCGCATGAGACGAGATACCCTACGCACAATCTTGAGTTGGGAGCGGTGGTTTTCTCTCTCAATATTTGGAGGCACTATCTGTACGGGGTCCTTTGTACTATATACACAGATCACAAGAGTTTGAGACATATTATGGATCAACCGAACCTGAACATGAGGCAGTGCAGGTGGACGGATGTGGTCAATGACTATGCTTGTGAGATCCTTTACCATCCTGGTAAAGCGAACGTGGTTGTGGATGCTCTGAGCCGCAAGTTAGCTGGGTCCTTGACCCCAACCACGTGTATGAGTATAGCGGTGGATTCCCCGCTGGTGGGTTTGGTCAGGGATGCTCAGATTGAGGGCATGAGAATTGAGAACTAGAAGTTTGAAAGGATTAAGGGAGAAAGCGCCCAATTTGTTCAAGATAGCCGTGGGTTTGACCGGTTACGGTCGGGTTTGGGTTCCGATGTCCGGAGGGGTCCGGCAGACAGTGATGGAGGAGGCTCATAAGTCTCGTTTTTCGATTCACCTGGGAGCCACTAAGATGTACCGTGATCTGAGTTCGAGTTATTGGTGGCCTTGCATGAAGCGAGATATCGCTTGGTTTGTTAAGAGGTGCTTGACCTGTAGGATGGTCAAGGCCGAGCATCAGAGGCCGCATGGTAAGCTACAGCCTCTGGAGATCCCTATGTGGAAATGGGAACGGATCGCGATGGATTTCATCATGAAGTTGCCGAAAACAGAAAGGGGGTTCGATGCTATATGGGTCATCGTGGATCGATTGATGAAGAATGCCCATTTTCTAGCCATACGGGAGAGTTCGTCGGCAGAGAAGTTGGCCGACCTGTACATCAGAGAGATTGTCTCTCGCCATGGGGTTCCAGTTTCTATCGTTTCTGATCGAGATGTCAGGTTTACTTCCCGTTTTTGGCAGAAGTTCCGCGAGGAACTGCGTACGAGACTGCATTTTAGCACAACATGCCATCCGCAGACTGATGGGTCGGACTGAGGTAGTTCTACAAACTACCGAGATGATACAACAGAATACACAGTGACTGTAGACAACTCAGAGCTGGCAGAAAAGTTATGCCGACCGACGCCGATCTGAGCTGGGATTTCAGGTGGGTGGCATGGTTCTTCTGAAGGTCTCACCCTGGAAGGGTGTGATCCACTTCAGGAAGAGGGGAAAATTGGGTCCCCGTTTCATTGGGCCGTTCAGGATTATTTCCAGGGTTGGCAGGGTGGCTTAGAGGCTAGAGCTTCTGGAGGAGCTAAGCCGGATCCACATCACATTTCATGTTTCGCAATTGCGAAAATGCATTGTGGACCAGGAGGCAGTGGTATCGTTGGATGACATTCAGGTCGATGAGCGCCTGACCTATGTGGAGAGGCCGGTGGCTATTTTGGAAAGGAAGAAGAAGATTATGCAGAACAAGGAAATACCTTTAGTAAAGGTACAATGGGAACATCGGAAGGGATCTGAGTGGACATGTGAGCCGGAGGCAGAGATGCGCGAGCATTACCCAACATTGTTTATTCCAGCGGAATTCGAGGACGAAGTCTAGTTCAAGTGGGGGAGAGTTGTAACGCCCCGATTCTCAGGTTTTGCTTAAATAAGATTTATTGGGTTAAGCTCTACTCGACGAGTTGGTTGACCTACTTGTCGAGTAGCAACTACATTAGATCACGTTTTAAGTGACCTACTCGACGAGTCCATGTTGGGACTCGGCAAGTAGGAGCTGGCAGTGGAAACCCTAAATCCCGGGGTTTTCACCTCTATTTAAAGGAGCCTTAGCCTCCTTTGGCCTCTTTAAAGTCTTTGAGAGCCCCTTAAAACCCTAATTCGTGTGTGTGTGCCTTGGTGTGGTGTTTAAAGCTTGGAAAAGAGAATCTTGGAGGAAGAAAGCTAAGAGTGTAAAGGAAATTGAAGCAAGGAAGGAGTGGGAAGCAAGATTTACCTCAGCTAGCATCCTTTGGAGGTATCAAAGTGCCATCCTTACTTCCCTTTTTCCCTTTTGTTGAGTTTCTAGGGTTTTTTTTATGGATTTTCCAGTTGGTATGATGAGCTATGGGCTAGATCTGAAGTTGTAACTTTAGATCTAGACCCTCCTTGGATTCTAGAAGCATAAAGTCACAGTCTTGGTTGTGATTAAGGTCCCTCTTGAGCATGAGGTTCCATTAAGAACTTAAAGTAGGCATTTAGAGCCTTTATAGCCATGCATGCACTTAAATTTTGCAACTTTACGTGATAAGCATGCCCTAGAAGGTTGGATCTATGAGTTGGAACCGTTGCATGGCTCAAAATAAGTCTGTATGGAAAAAGGGACTAAATGGACTCGACGAGTCGCAAGGTTGACTCGACGAGTCACATGAAGATGGTTGTGTACTCGACGAGTTGATGAACAACTCGGCGAGTCCGATGAAGATCGCCATAAGACTTGGCGAGTTGAAGAACAACTCGGCGAGTCGGATGAGTTTTCTATTGGATGTGTATGATTGTGTATCCGTTGAGTTGAAAGGAGGGAACTCGACGGGTGGCCTTAAAGTTTGATCGAGAATCAAAGACACTCGACGAGTCACTCCGATGACTCGGCGAGTTGGAATGTACTTCAGGGAACTTGCCGAGTAGCCAAGGGTACTCAGCGAGTTAAGGTCAACATGGACTATTGACCTTGACTGAGGACTTTGACTTTGACCAGGGGTTGACTAGTGGGTTATGTAGTACCTTATAAGGTTAAGGACTTATGAGTATGATGTACTATGATGATAAGTGGTGGAACCTGTGTCAAGTGATCCGAGAGTTGGAGTTTACCTTTCGTGTCGACATCTGCGAGGTGAGTTATCCTCAGTATATCGATAGGGTCTACGACACCAAGTCCGACCCTTTAGTTATTATTGTTATGGTATGCTACATATGGTTATGACCTGTTAGAGCGGAATCGGGGGTAGACAATATGTTATGCTCTTATGATCTGTAGGGATTGGTATGTTAGTGACCTGCTAGGTCGGTACTCTAGTTATAGGAGAATTCTATGATTGATGATCAGTGTGACAGTTATTTTTGATGTTTGTATATGTTTGTATATGATAGTATGCGCACATGGTTTTTTGCTTGTGGTTGGGTTGAGGCGGTCCTGCTTTGTGCTGAAGGCCAATATACCCTATGAGTGGTCTGGGGAGACTGTAGGCCAACGTGGCGGACCAGTCATGCCGAAGGCTCGGGATAGATTCAGACAAATTGTAGGCCCGGTAGGGCGGTTCAGTTAGGCCGATGGCCCAGTATGCATGTTGATTGATTTATTATTACTAATATGGTATTGTAAGTGTGGTATTGGTATTTTAGGGGTAGCTCACTAAGCCCTCGGGCTTACATTTTTCAGTTTATTGTCTCAGGTATTTCAGGAGATCATGGAAAGGCGAAGACGTGACCGTACCGTACCGCTCCTCATCCATATGTTATGATTTTTGGTACACTCTGATGGAAAATGATTTGAAAACATTTTGTAAACAATGCTATTTGGTTTTTATTTATGATTGAAAAAAGTTTAAATTTGGCATAAAATTTATGGATGTTACAATTTTGGTACCAAAAATAAAGTCGTAGTATTTCGAATTATGTACCATATTTGCAAAAACCAGCTATATTCAGGGAGCAAATGTGTAACTTTCTCTAAGGAAAATGAATTTACCTTTTAAAAGAGTTCGGTTATCAAGAGAGTGTGACTCATCAATTTCCTAGTTTTCATAATCCAAACAATAACAGCATAAACCCGCAATATATTAAAAAAAATGTGGTTATAACTTATAATGACAAATAAACTTAAAGCAATTTCTAAACACCAATAATAATATTATTAATTAGAAAATCTTCAAGGTATCATTGGATAAGTTGTCAATTGGTCCCACTTCTTTAACCAACTTTCAGAATATCTAATGAATTAAACAAAACTTGTTTTGATAATAAAGCGTCTATAAACCTTCTATCGAATGCACAACTTTTTGAATTCCAACTTACTATGCATATAAACTCTTAAAACATGTGTGTGACATCATTTGAAATTTTTTTAGAACATTCATATTTCATACATCCCTTTTTCACTCAAAACATAAACTAGGCATAAATATTTCAATTTTCAAGCTGAATGTAGAAATCTTATTTTGTCCCAATACCAGATTCCTTCCTTGTTTTAAATTTCTTATCACTTTAACAAATCCATAATCATTTCTGTTTTCAATTTAAAAACTTTAAGGATTTTCATAGTTCACCATTTTGGTATAAAGTTGAATTTTTATCAATTTTCTGTCAAGCGATCAAACTTTGCAAATTCACTCGCTTTTGAGATTAGTCCTTATTACATGTTTGTTACTTACAGAAACTTGCTTCCAAATTCCGTTATCTTTCATAGTTTAAAATATTTGCAAGGAAACCAATTGCTTACAATTTCATGTATTTTTTTAACAAAACATCTAGACGTGTTTATAAACACAAATTGTAAGTTTATACATAAATATTCCCCACAAATCCCATAAACCTTGTTTTGAACTAAAACCTAAAAAGAAAGAATATTATTTATTAATTAATTAGTTGTGAAATTTAAACAGAATAATGAGTTATATGTTAGTTTATTATGCTTACCTTTATAATATCAACAGAAACACTGATGTGTCTTTATCATTTATGTATGTCTGAAATCGCTTCTTTAATTCTTCATGAATTTCTTTGTGGCCAAAAGTGGCTAAGGCCATGAAAACGTCTTCTCTTAACATTGTGTTCAAATGGCTTTCCCCAGATACATGTTTCTAGCCCTAATTTCCTGAACAAAATGCATTGTAACTCTAAACTTCAAACACTTTTAAGCATTGAAAATAGAAAATTCTACATTAACTTCATGGTTCTGAACTATTAGTGAACATGCTTACTCTGCAGATGATATGATGAGAGCAATAAAGAACTGGTTCAGATGACTCCATGGATCATAAATAGCATCCTTTAATATCTTTGCAACATTATAACAAACCTATAACATAAACAATAAAATAAAATAGTCAGAGTCACCTTTTTATTCATCATTTGAAAGGTTAGCAAAAAAATCCAAATTTTTAAAATGATAAGTCTTAATAATCAAGATCATCTCTATATAGATCCATCAATGAAATAAGAGATAATATTGAATCTTCACCAGCCTAACAAAGAGCATAAGTATGATCAGCAAATGATGAATAAAAATCAGTTAAATACAATAAAATTTTCGGCTAATTTTGACCCAACAAAATATACTTAAATTCTGAAAGAGTGCTAAGTTTGGCATACAGAGTGGTGATAAAAGAATAGTATGGCTTTTTCAAATGTTAAGCATCATCAGCAAAGGATGAATATAATGTTGGGTTTTGAGCATTCTAACACTCCTATGGTGTACATGCAACCCTATAAACCTTGGATCTATGTTTTCTCTTTTATACATGCAAATATTCAATATTCCAATGTTTATCCTAAGTAGCATAATAAGAAGTATATACCATACAAGAATCTAGTAGAATGACATACCTTTTGATGGAGCTTGAAGTCTTGAACCTTTAAGAGCTTAGTGCCCCAAGTGTTGCACCTCAAATGGTTCACACAACACCAAGAACCCTTGGAATAACTTGAGAATAAGGATACTTGCACCAAAATCGGTTTTGCCCTCTTGTGTACACACACTAGTGCCATTTCATGAACCATAGACCTCTTTATATAGTGTGGAGGATTAGGGTTACATTCATGTAAACCCTAATACCCATGACCTTTCATTTCCATAGGATCCATGGGTTAAACACTCCATGGATTATCCATGAAAACTTAGCGCAACCTAAATGAACTTGGCCCATCCTATATATATATATATATATATATATATATATATATATATATATATATATATATATATATATATATATATATATAAGAGTCCATATTTAATTAGTTCCTTTTTTATCACTTAATTAATTCTTGATCGATACTAATTAAATAATATGATTCCATATTAATATATTATAACTTATAATATATTAATATAAATCATAAGTATCCTTTTTCTTATTTTGTCTATCAAATTGTTCCGATGGCATGCAACCCAAATGGACCATGCCAAATCGGGTTAAATACATACCGATTATAGTTATGGACTTTGACACTAATCCAACGGTCTCCCACTTGGATAAGTCTAAAACTATTATTGCATATGACTCCAAAACCCGACTAGCAATCGTAGCTCTTGAAGTCACTGTCAAACTCTGACCTTGTTAATGACTTGTCCATTAGATAAGGGATCATATATTCCTCCATTCTAGATATCATATGGACTGATACATGGATTACAATCATTCTCTATGTCCATTTTTCGTTTCCCAATTGCTGATTTATGACTACCGACAAAATTGAAAAAATCAAATCAGTCCAGACTTGACCAAGCACTTAGGGGTGTCATCACTCAATCATCGAGGGGCCCATATATATATCGCTTTTATCCGTCCCAGGGTAAAAGGAATAGATAAACTTCGACTCATATGCTTGTTCTACTAATTGTTGAATCATACACAAAGGCACGTTTTATAACATCGAGTTACCAATGCGTTTTCGTACAATTAATGTATAACCAACTCATAGTCAACAACTCATATCTCTCGGTTTGAATAATATAAGATATTATTGTCTCATGATCACTCGTGATAAAATCCATGAAGTGATTCCAATGAGCGTGGGTTGAATCTAATACTCATGATCACTCGTGATAAAATCCATGAAATAAGTCAAGTGAGCATGGGTTTAATTGTGACATCCCAATTTTCACGACCAGAAAAGACCGATTTTTTATGCTTGTTTGAAAATACGAGTAATATTTTTCATAAAAGTGTTGCGTAATTTGTTCCCCATAAAACACAATAAATGCGTTATCAAGGCATTTCCGAAGAAAAGTATTTTTAATCATTTTAAAACTTTTGGGATGTCATCGTCAATACAGAAACATAAGCATAAACAGAACTTACATTCATTATCACTAGTGATTTATATCTCCTTAATCTCTCAGTATAATGTGACTTCATATCAACACCTGTGATATAAATAAACTGAGTGGGTCAGGTTGGGAAACCTAGTGAGTACATAGGGTTTTCAACCCACAATAAAATAATTATTATGTTTAATCATCGAACAGTTAACCCAATTACCCATCCCCATTATCTTCTTTACTCTTAAGGATCTACCCTAAGAATCAGCTATTTCTCGTTCATTCATTCCTAAGGATTATCCTAAGGAATAGGTACGAAGTTCATCGTTGTCAATGACACATCTGTCAAGCACAGCTGCTAGTTCTATCACTTAGGCGCAGCTGCCAAAATTGTGACATTCTTTATGGGGCGCATCTGCCGGTATAGTCCTTTAGGCGCATCTGTCGGGGTTATGAGGTTCTCTATTAGGCGCTTTTACCGGTAGAGTGCTTTAGGCGCATCTGCCAGGTTTTATTGACAGTAATGTTTTCGAAAGTCCACTTGCAATACATGTCAATGGGTTTTTAGAGTACACCGGTGAACACATCGTTCACAACACCTACATGTTGCGAGCCTGCTAATGTTCCACTGGACTGTCTAGAATAGTCCGTGGTTGTCATCCATACTCTGCTAGATGACGGGGCCAACATTTGGGAACAAGGCTTCTCACATCGTCCACCTCTCACCCTTACCTCATGGTATATATCACCTCTCAACTCATCATCCAACTCATATTTCCACTACCCACATTTTACCCAACATATTATGTAGATATAAATACATATACAATTTAAATCATATAAAACTTGTATAAAATCGTTCATCCAGCATAGATAGCAAGTATACAGATAATATGCATACATAACACGTAGTTTATATAAAATACTTCATATCTATGTGTAAGATGAAAGGGACCATGCACTCACTTGAAAAGGTGGTGATTCCGAACTCAAACAACACTTCGCTTATTAAAAATAATTTCCTTCGACGAAACCTAGTATTATTACCACTAGAGTTTAGTGTATTATTCGTCGAGACTAATTAATAGTCTAGCTATTATTACTATTATATAAGCGTTAAAAAATACTTATATAACCCATAATAATAGTCCAAGTACTTATTATAAATTCTTAATAACGTTACTATAATTAAATAAAATCTATATTAAAAATAGCGTAGGCGTAGCTCACTTACAACGGGTTTTATAGAAAACTAGGCTTTGCTTGGAGTAGCGTTCCCGAGCCGAAAAGCTCTTCTTCTCAGAGCCGCCGAGCACTCTGGGGCTTTCGCCTCGTGCTAGGGAGGTTCCCTAGGCTTTTCGGGGGGGGGGGGGGGGGGTTCTGGGCTAGAGAGAGGTTCTAGAGAGAGTAAAGAGAAGAAAGAATGCGAAAGGTGTGAAGACAATGAGGGTGGGAGAGGTTCTATTTATAGTGTGAAAATGGTTGAACTTGGTGCCACATGTCACCATCTAGTGGCGAGACTTGGGGAGAAAGCAATGGCCAAGATTGTGCCACATCACCTATTTTCGCACAGCACACTTTCGACGTATAAAATCCGTAACTTTCACAAATGACCTCTGTTTTTGACGTTATTTATATCCACGCGTAGGTAAAAATAAGATCTATAACTTTCATTTTGACTCCGTCAGCTAATTCTCGACCGATCTTAAATATAACAGTAAGAGGAGATTAAACTGTTAAATGCCCGCGTAAAATTTATAACTTCTACATACAGACTTTGTTTTCGTCTGTCTTTTTACCATTGACTTCCTATTAATGAGATATTCAAATATCATTTAGGTCCCGTAGGCTAAAAACCGTTGGAACTAAAATTCGAGTTTCGGGCTGTGCACTGCTATGCCAAATCTTAGAAAGTTCATAACTTCCTCATACGAAGTCAGATTTCGGCGTTCTTTTTTTTTTTGTATGTTCTTAGTTTAACGTATACTACAACTTTTGTTTAGATTTCTAAGGCTAAACAGTCCTTGATGAGAATAAAACTCTAGATCGATTAGATCTTTCACATGTATGAATATGAAAATCAAACAAGAAAAATACAGTAAGAGAATGAACACAGAATAGAATCAAATATGTGCTTATGATTCAATGAAGTCACGCCTTAGCAGATCTCGATGAAGAACTTCCACTTTAGAGGCGAACTAGGGTTTGCAAAACTCAAAGAGAAAAATTATCAAAGCGTTAAGTACAAAGACTGCATGCGTGCAACTTATATACTAAACCCTAGAACAAAATGTGCACGGTTGGATACGCCCAATACCAGCAATTAAAACTTGGCTAAGGACCGAGCCCATTGTTGGGTTTTGAGCATTGTAACACTCCTAAGTGTACATGAAACCCTAAATACCTTGGATCTATGTTTTCTCTATTATACATGCGAATATGAACATCCAAGGTATTATCCTAATCTAGCATACAAAACAATGAATATAACAAGATAGAATACATACCTCTTTGATGTAGAATGTCTTCATGAAGCTTGAGTGCCTAGTGCCTCAAGTGTGACACCTCAAATGGTTCACACAACACCAAATACACTTGGAATAACTTGAGAGAATTCTACACTTCATGAAATCGGCTAGCCCTCTCTAGAATGATACTAGTGCCGATTTTGGTCAAGAATAAGATGCATATATAGTTAGGGTTACACCATGTAAACCCTAATTGTCATGGCCTTTCATTTCCATGATCCATGGGTACAAATACACCATGGAGCATCCATGGAGCATCATATGGGTTTTAGCCCAACTAGATAATCCATGGAGCATTAGCCCACTATATAAGTATGGATGATTTACACAATCAACCCATATATTTAATTAGTCTTCTTTTGATCACTTAATTAATCCGAGATTAATTCTTGATCAATACTAATTCAATAATCTTATTATTCTTATTATTAATATACTAGAACTTATAATATATTAATAACCATAAGTGTCTTATTTCTCTCATTATAGTCTATCCAAATGCATGATGCCATGCAACCCAAATGGACCATGTCGGGTCGGGTCAAGTCTTACCAATTATAGTTATGGACTTAGACATTAATCCAACAGTCTCCCACTTGGATAAGTCTAAAACTATTATTGTGTATGACTTCAAGAACCGACCGGCAATCGTAGGTCTCAAAAGCTTCTGTCGAACTCTGACCTTGTCGATAAAATCTGACCTTTGTCAATGACTTGTCCATTAGATAAGGGATCATATATTCCTCCATTCTAGATACCGTATGGAGTGAGACATGGATTATAATCATTCTCTCTGTCCATTTGTTGTTTCCCGATTTCCGATTTATGACAACTGACTAATTGAACAAATCAAATCAGTCTTGGCCCGGCCGAGCACTTCCATTTGTCATCATCAAATCATTGAGGGGCCCACAGATATCGCTTTTATCCCGAAGGTAAAAGGAATGGATAAACTTCGACTCATATGGCTTGTTCTACTACTTGTTGAATCATACACAAAGGCACGTTTTATAACATCGAGTTACCAATGCGTTTTCGTGCAATCAATGTACTATCAACTCATAGTAACAACTCATATCTCTAGGTTTGAAGAATATAAGATATTATCGTCTCATGATCACTCGTGATAAAATCCATGAAGTGATTCCAATGAGCGCGGGTTGAATCCAATACTCAGAACTTATGAGCACTCATGAGTGTTGTAGCCCTTTGTCCAAGATCTTAGACCTCTACAAGCCAACCCACGACAGTCTTAATTCATATCTACTTCCAACATATGACCGAGTGTGGATGGTTTGAATAACTTAGTCATCCACAACAATGACCTAGTTATTCTGGAAGTCAAAACATGCAAAATGAAACACACTAATAATCGAATCCAATATGGTCTCAGAACTTATGAATATAAATAAAAAACCTTTTATTTATCACCATATGATTACACATTATTCATTGTATACTGTTTCAGCTATCAACTTAATTCTTGAATTTAAAACAATAGTTGTCCCATGCTCCAAGCATGTACACTATGTTTTCTAAACACTAGTCGTGCCATACACCAAGTATGCATACTATGTTTGTCTATGATCTTCACTTTGTGAATTAGATCAATTGAACATAACTCCAATGATCCTCTTTCACAGTCCCAAATCCTTACTACAAATGCAAGAACTCCAAATTCATGCCATTTATTGAAATATGTTAGATTCTAAACTTATATGCATTGATCCTCTTGTGATGATTATGCATAAAGTCAGAAAGACTTGAAAACAATCATTACAGAGCATTCCAAAGGAGATCATCTCCTTGGAAACATACTTCTTGCATTAAGTTTCCTAATCTTACACAGATTAAATAATTTCTAACTTTGAAACATATCCAGATTCCATTTTGACTATCACTTCTGAACAAGAGTTGCCTCCTTACAGATTATGTCAATATGGTCCTTCCAGAATTATCACTATACTTCCAACTATCCTTGAGCAACTAATCTTTGGTAAACCTTAGATTGTCCTCGACAATTGTTTAATCCTTTTAGTCATATCCAATTCTAGACCTTTTCCCTTCTTAATGCCCCAGGCATTTTGAAAATTTTAGAAAGGATGAATATATAGCACATGTAATCGATCCTATATCCGAAGCATATGGGACACGATTCATGATGTCTCACATAAAGACTAACCCAGTCTTTTGCTATAATATTTCCATTTCAATTTGCCAAGTTCTCATAATTCAGATTATGAAAAGGGATGCCGTAATCATAATCGATATTTAGAATGCAAATAATGGACCCATATACAGAATTTTCTTATGTTGAGCCATTCCAACATGAAATTCATATATATATCCTTGAGTAAATACGATTAAAACCTCAATCTAAGCTTTTAGATTTGAGATGAAGTATAATTTCCTCTCCCTTAATTATAGCAAAACAACTCTTTCCCAATTAAAACCTTTTGTTTTCTATAATTAACATTGCTAAGTTGCAATACTTATCATAATTATCATGCTCCCACTAACATGATGATTATTAGCATAACACTTATGCTCCCACTAGCTTTGACATGTACTCAGAAATTAGCTGGACTTCTAGAAATCAATACTTTATTGACTTTCTTACCAAAGTTCAGATTTCTGATACTAGATTGCTTTGATAAAAGTTTATCAATATCATACACTTTATCTTAGATAGCTCATAGGTGTGTCTAAACAATTTTAAGAACTATGAAAAGGGATGCCGTAATCATAGTCTCGATTGTTTAGACCTTTGCGACTTCTCACAAGTCCATGTTAGTATGCCGGTTAGCCACACACGCTCCACTAACGACTTTGAGAATGTAAATATTACAATTGCTATCTAGCTAAAATCTACTTAGTGAAAGTGTTTCCTCATCATCATTTTCATGAATCGGAGAGAAACCTTATGACACTTAAATTTAATGGTGTATGTGTTCTCATCCATGTGAATTGTCAAAACCATAGTCACAAGAAAAGGTTAATAACAAATCCAAACTCATACGGACTGAACTCAATCTTAATTTCTTGCCACCTGGCAGCTCAAAGGCCTACCATTACTTCCAAGTTGTTGTGCAGCCAATTGAGAACTCTAAGAACTCATATGCAAAGCCAACTTTAACTGGAATGGGCACAAAATATGTCAACACGATAGGTTATAATCCTCAAGTTGTGCGCTAGTGAAGAACTTTAGGTTTTATTCTTGATTAGTTCTTGAGACTTTCAAGACTTTTAAGACTCCCACTGTCCTCTTGACATATAAGACTTTCTTTTCAGATATTCAAGAGATAGTGTGGACTCTAATCAAGACAAACACTTCACATAATTGGCCTTAGTTGATATTTGTTTTATCCAAAACATCACAACTTACCAATTTCAAATGTACAAGAGTAGAAAACTTTTACTCTTACATTTGATAAGTGTTTTTAAACCTTTCTTTAAGATATGTCACTCAACTTACAGTCTTGGAGTATGACTCTAAGACTTGTTTTGGAACGAAGTATGAATCATCTTCTTGATTTAACCACTTCAACAATTCATAGCTCCTCTTCTTAGCTATAAGAAGGCACTTAGAGGATGAATTGTGATAAGGTCTCTAAATCATTAAGATGATCATAAAACTGATACTAAAGTACTCTCCCATCTTTTCAGATTTGAGAAACTTTTATCCTTCTGCCTAATTTGATTCTTCTTATTCGCTCTGCCTTACATTGGAACCTTTTCCAATGTCTCAGAATTACACTTAAGCTTGTAAGTATAACCATATTTACTGAGCTTTAGTAAATTATGACGAATAATCTTATCGATCTTTTTGTGGTGGACTTGACCAGTGCACAAGAATGTGTACTCGATCCCTTAGTCCTTCACTTGACTCACACATCCATGTGAACAAGTAATTAGTCTTAATTTTCCAATACTTGAAAGTTCTCATTCATCATGCTATACAACTTGCATGATTCCAAGTTCTGGTCCAATTTAAACTTGGGTGATGAGAATCTTTCCTTATTTGGTAAATTTAGACATTACCACAAATGAAAGAATCAATTTCATATTTCCACTCTTGCTATTAATGGAATCATATAAGCAACAATTTTCCCTCAAATGCCATTGTAAGGATATTTTAAAATAAATAAAATCAAAAATTTTCTTTTTATTTTAAAACTTTGCGGAAAAACTATCCTTACGATGCAAAAGAGCATGAAAACTTTGTTGTGATCTATTCCTAAGCAATATATCATAACTCCTAAGAAGTAGCTCAAGAATCCGATCTTCAAACTATGCGATAGAAATCCATCTACGCGATCTGATTCAGCATATTCTTTCTTTAAGTTTCTTTACTTTTCTTTGATTCTTAAAACATCAACATGTGACCCAGTCACATCATATATCAAGAATCTCATAATTGAAACTTAGCAGAGTTAGATAGTGGATTTTACCTGAAGTAGAGTCAAACATCCTTAGGTATAATTAGGCAGCTTCGCAACTAATGCTCCTTCCTTTGGCAACGTAAACATATGGACCCTTTAGTAATGGTACACGGTACTATCACAGACTTAGCTTTTCGCTTTAACATTTGGTCAACCGAGTTGACTATGGCTGATCCCTTTCCATTGGGAAGAGAGAGCTTTACTGGATATCCAATGTCACCATTGTCAATGTCCATAAAGTTTTAGGAAGATGATCTTAGCAAATAGATAAGATCATTAAGGGTCTTGTCATAGTCTGTTTCATAGGAGTTCCAAAGAAACTCACTATGTGACTTAGAAAGTGATTGAGCCACCAACTTTCTCAAGACTTTGACACCCAACTCTCCCGGCTTGTCAATATGTGAATACATATCCAAGATGTGACCACACCTAGACCTTGCCTTGCCAATAGGGCTTGAGTGACCTTAAAATTTTCAAGAACTTGTGGGTTAGGGAGAATAATTAGAGGAGGTGAAAGAAGTATGATTTCCATGGGACATCATCTTCATTTAGGAAAGCTTGTTTCAAGAGATTTGGGAAGATCATAAATGTCTAAACCAAACATCTTTTGGGAGATATTCAAGATAGTTGATCTAAAGTCCTTAATATGACACCCGATATGAAATATTAAGGCTAGGACCCAACAAACTATTTTATAACTTAGAAGAGGGATGGCGTAATCTAAGCTATAAAATATTTGAAGGTAGGTGAGTGATGATTCACCAATTTCCACCAAGATAAACGAAATGTATTTTTAGGTTTTAATTGGTTTTGAAACTCCTAGATCTTTGAGATTCATTGAACTATCAATGGCATGTTTCAATCTCGAGTGTGGCCTTCAGGTTTTGTGACAGGGATGCCGAGGATCACAAAACAAGGTGTGAAGTAACCATGCAAATTACTTGGTACCCTTAAGTGTTTACCCCTCAATCGATGTGTCGGTTAACCACATATGCTCCATCGATACTATGATAAACATTAAGTTACCCTTTGCCTACCTTGTTAAATACGAGTTAGTGTGCCGGTTAACCACACCCGCTCCACTAACCGACTGAAACAAAGTGCAAAGTGTAATTTCATGGATTAGCACCTTATTCACATTTTCCTAAGTAACTAAGATTGGGTATTATTAAGAGTTTAGTTACTTAGTATTTATCATTAATACTTTTAATGAAGGGAGAATTATTGTCCTGTCAAACCCGTTCGGCTAACGACCCTCCACCAGTGAAGGAAGCGGTGGGTGAGATTGGACACCTATTAAACTGCCATTTTATAGGCAGTAACCTTATACCCCCTTATAGACCGGCTTCGTGAATGAGGTGTACTAACGGTAAGACTGACTTTACTCATATACATATATATATATATATATATATATATATATATATATATATATATATATATATATATATATATATATATATATTATTAACTTATAATATTATAAAGTATAAGGGTTGAATTTTAACTTTTAAAATTCAAAGGGCTAACTTGGAATTAAAGTATTCATAAGAGAAAACTTTACAAATTCCAAAACTTGAGGGCAAGTTTTGAAACTATTCAAAACTAATTATTCCATAACTTATGTGTTTAAAGTAGTTTTAATCCAAAAACTCTTCAAGTTCCATAACTTGAGGACAAGTTATGGAAGACTTTAAACTAATAAAAGAATTAACTTTTCTTTATTTATAACTTATGGAATTAATTAATGTTACACTTTTTATTTATTTATTTATTTAATGAAGAGACTCTTGGTCCTCCATAACTTCAGGACAAGTTATGGAGTCATAAAACCATTTAATTAGAACTAGACTCTTCATTTTGTAACCTTTGACAACTTTTATGAGTTTTATGAAACTTAAATGTGACTTTTCATATAACTTGAGGACAAGTTACAAAAACACATTTTAGAATCAACTCTTAGATTAATTTGGATTGAAAACAACTATTTCACTCAACTTTTCTATTAATCTAAGCAACTCATAAGAACAAGATAATTCAAATCAAACTTTTTCATGTAATTAGTCTAAACCTTAAACTAATACAAAACATGAATCTATTGACAATTATCTTTGAAATTGGATTAGCATGAACATTACCACATCAAAAACAAGTTTATAAGTCCAAAAACATCTTAGGGTAATGTTCCTAGTCCAATTCCAGCCAAAAAAGTCAAATTTATGCTGTCTGGGGGTCCAACTCGTCGAGTGCACGAACCAACTCGGCGAGTTGGATGCATTTTGCCATGGACTCGGCGAGTCTGCTGGACAGACAACATCAAAACTCGATTTTTTAGCTTCTTTTGCAAGTATAACAAGAAAACAAGCCTAGGCTTTGATACCACTGTTGGGTTTTGATCATTCTAACACTCCTAAGTGTACATGCAACCCTAAATACCTTGGATCTATGTTTTCTCTATTATACATGCAAATATGAACATCCAAGGTATTATCCTAATCTAGCATACAAAACAATGCATATAACAAGATAGAGCACATACCTCTTTGATGTAGAATGTCTTCATGAAGCTTGAGTGCCTAGTGCCTCAAGTGTGACACCTCAAATGGTTCACACAACATCAAATACACTTGGAATAACTTGAGAGAATTCTACACTTCATGAAATCGGCTAGCCCTCTCTAGAATGATACTAGTGCCGATTTTGGTCAAGAATAAGATGCA
The DNA here is from genome assembly GCF_002870075.4 of Lactuca sativa. Taxonomy (NCBI): domain Eukaryota; kingdom Viridiplantae; phylum Streptophyta; class Magnoliopsida; order Asterales; family Asteraceae; genus Lactuca; species Lactuca sativa. The sequence continues at coordinate 359,138,323 of NC_056626.2, read as the reverse complement.
TATATAGTTAGGGTTACACCATGTAAACCCTAATTGTCATGGCTTTTCATTTCCATGATCCATGGGTACAAATACACCATGGAGCATCCATGGAGCATCATATGGGTTTTAGCCCAACTAGATAATCCATGGAGCATTAGCCCACTATATAAGTGTGGATGATTTACACAATCAACCCATATATATTTAATTAGTCTTCTTTTGATCACTTAATTAATCCTAGATTAATTCTTGATCAATACTAATTAAATAATTTTATTATTCTTATTATTAATATACTAGAACTTATAATATATTAATAACCATAAGTGTCTTATTTCTCTCATTATAGTCTATCCAAATGCATGATGCCATGCAACCCAAATGGACCATGCCGGGTCGGGTCAAGTCTTACCAATTATAGTTATGGACTTAGACATTAATCCAACACCCATGACGCAACCTAATAATCCCAATAATCTCCCCCTTTGCGTCAAATGAGGCGAGAGATTATTTCTTCTGTGTTGGCTTCACTGTCTTTATTACTTTGAACAGCCGAGGAATTATTGCAAGAAGAGTCTGCCGAAATTGGATATACCATCTCAGCATATCAGTGAAAAACTTCTTGTCAGCTGCACTGTTCTGATCACACCTCTGAATGATCTCTAAGATATGCTCCAAGCAAGAAGTTGAGAAGAGGTGTTTGTCAACGAGAGCGAACAGACATTTCTGACCTTCGCCCCTGATCAACATAACAGTGTGGTACTTTGTATCAATCTTCCCCTTGACCATTATGTTGACATTGCTTGCTTTGCCCATAGTCTTGATCGTGGTTTGCTTGTGAATGACAGAGGTAATCTCCTGGTCCATCTTCGCTACCTTGTGAATGTAGCACACAAGCATTCGCTTGACATGGTCAATTATTGGCTGGTACTCCTGAGGATTTGACAATAAGATATTGTTGAGGAGTATCCAGTCGTGGGGGTTAAGGTTCGGTAGATCAGCAAGGGTGAAGTTGTGAACTGAGCCTTCGGTGCCTCGAGTCACTTTAAATTTAACGTTAATAAACTTCCCCGCTGAGTAGGGCTTCAAAACCTTGACAGTAGTAATCTTCTTCGAACTCGAGGTCAAGTACTGGTGTTGAGCAAATTCGAAGTAGAACTCCAGCAGATCCCTATCTACCTTCGGGTCTAGAGAAGGAATAGCAACAGTTGAATTAAAGCAGTGAAAGATGAATAACTTTCGCGTGATCGACATATCAAACTGTGCATCCTTGGAGTTGTCAAGCCCAAAAGACATTACAGGCTTAAGCCAATGAATGCTTGGCTCATTGATGGTGCATCTTTGAAGCGAATCAATAGTCCAGAGAGGAAACATGGGCTTTTTTTTTCTAGGAGCTCCGTCTCCTTTCACTTTTGCTCGAGTTCAGCCTGTTGTTTCTTGAATTTCTCTTCCAACTCTTTCTGAGAGGCCTTTATTTTCTGAAAAGGGTTTTTAGAATTCTCAGCATAGACATCATCTTCATTGTCAGTGTCATCCTCCCCAATTTCTTCTTCTTTTTGTCTTTATTACTGACCGAAGCTTCATTACCCTTTGGTTCAGTGGATGGTTTTGGTTCAGGAGGAGGTTGAGTTTGCTTTTCTCCCCCTTGTTTCGGCTGGACACTAGTCACTGGAACACCCTTAATACGACTACGGATGTCCAATGCTGGTCTGAGCTTGTCAGCTAGATGACGCCTGATAGTCATGGTGATGATAGGATCATGAGCTTCAAGGAGATGAAGGAGGATGGAGTGAACATCAGCGACAGAACTCCGAATGACCTCCCTTTCTGACTTCAGGTCATTGACCTCAGCAGTAGCAGTACGCATCTTGTAATTTTGCATTTTCAGCTGTGAGGTTCTCCTGTCTAGCTCATCCATGATAAGATTCTCTACAGCTAACTCAGCATCCAGTTGAGTCAATCGATCATTGACGTTAGCATGTAAAGTTTCGTTTGCAGCTTCAATTGCCTGGTGTGCAGCTTCAAGGTTGGAACGTTCAGATTGAAGAGAACGTTGAAGATTATCCACCGAAGCATTAACTGTTTGAGCATTCTTCTTAGCTACTGCCTGCAAAGAATCTAGAAAAAGATGAGCTTCAGAAACTAGTTTATCTACTTTTTCGGTCGCTTCCTTGCATTCCTTGGTAGAAGCCTCAACAACAAGAGAGGCTTGCTGGCATTGAGAAGTGGATGCTTCAATGGCTTTAGCTGTAGCAGAGAGTGAGGCACTGTGTTCTTGAACAACAATTGAGAATAAAGCCTTTAATGCTGCTTCAGAGTAAGCTCCAGAGGAAGAGGATGAGAGCAGTTGATCAAGTTTTTCGTTCACTGCCTTGAGATGACGCTTTGTAATAGGCTCATCATCATCATCGTCACTTTGTACACGGTAAGGACTAAAATATGTGGAATCAAATTCCAAGTCCTCACCTCCTAGAACAGGGGTTGTTTCTGTGGATGGATTGGGAGATAAGGTTTTGGTAGTAGCTGTAGGTTCAGTTGTGACTGGTGGTTCGGTTGTAACAGGTGGAGTGGGGGCGGTAGAATGAGCACCTGTGGTGGTAGTGGTGGTGGTAGTGTCTACGAAAGGTTGTGTAGTGGGGATGGGGAAAACTGGAGGGATGGATTCTGGGATTGATATTGGTGGAGGGGAAGGAGGTGGAGAGTGGACCAAAACTTCTGGGGTAGGGGAGCGAGGCAGAGTAGCACCTCGGCCCAAAGCCTCATCATCAGAGCTTTCGCTCCCAGATTCTGAAGGAGGAGCATTCTTATGTTTAGAAGGAACATACTCTGAATCTGAATCACTTGAGGATTGGAGTATAAGCCTCCTAGCAGGCTTCTTCTGCTTCTTTGGTTGAGTTTGTGATGGAGCAGCCCTGTCAGTCTTTCACTTCTTAGGGGTTTGCCCCTTGGTTGGTTTGGAAACCTATGCCTCCTTGTGGGTTTCAGTTTTCTATCCTTTTTTTGCTGGCTTGTCAGCCTCTTCAATGGAGCGAACCATGGCTGGCGTAAGCTCCCTTGGACCTGAAGACGGAGTTTTCCTGCATTGTTGCAAAACGTTACTCGCTGTTGAGACACGAGCAAGCATCGCTTCAGGAACAGATCCAATAAAGGAGTATTTGGTGGGATCTGTGACAATGATTTTGGTTGTGTGAAAAGTAGCGATGGAGCAGAGAAGAGAATCTACCATGATTGGAACATGTAGTCAATCCATTGCCCAGTTGGTGATGATTGACCAATAACGCCCACACGAGATCTCAGAGTGCCTGGATGAACAGACCAAGCTTTGTACTAATTGCTGCCAGATAATTGTTCCATAATCTAATTCGATCCAATTGTATAGCTCATATAGCACAGTCATAAAATACTTGCTCACCCCATATGATTCGACGCTGCATTCAGATAGTCCTTTGAACAACAAAGTAAACATGCCATTCCATTGAGGAGGAAGGCAGGACTTCTTGAACTTTGTTATAGTGGTGAGGATTTTAGTATACCCCATCTGATAAAACATGGAAAAAAGTTGACCAGAGGTGATTGAATGAGGGTTTACCAGAGTTTGTTCTTGAGAGAGACCAATTAGGGCACATAAGCGGTGCTTGGAGAAAGAAGTCTTCTCGTTGTGGATCTCAAAGTGAATCATCTCATGAATCTTGTTGTAGTAAGCAATAGAGTAGACAAGAGAAAGACATGACATTGGAACAGTCTCGACTTTGGTCAGAGCATCGACCAAAGGAGAGTACTTAAGACACTCAACTACATGAATCATGTAGGGTTCATAGACAAAGGGGGTGAGATCGATGATCAGGTTTTGTTGAGGTTTGATTGTGAGGAGGGTTTGGCGAACAGAGCTGTCATGAACTGAGGAAGAGTCTGCCATTGTTGAAGCTTGGAGAAGATGATGAACAGTAAGAGAAATCGCCGTTGTTCTTTGAGAGAGTTTTGGAAGTGATAAAAGGTTAAAGAGTATCGTTCCAACTCCTTTTATACGTACAAGGAGGAGAGAGAAAAATCCGGCTGAGATCTTGGATTATTTCAAAAATAGCGCCTGACTTGACGGATGAACAGTTGGCATACCGATGATGATGCAGGAAAGAGAAAGGACGTTTCCTTTTTGCATGCCATTCCATAAAATTTGCTTTTTCAAATTGCCAAACCGATTAGATAACCGCTGTCAGTTTCCACTTTATCCCAATCGTCACTCCAAAATATATTTGAATCTTCGTTGCCTATTATGCTTTATTAAACAACCTTAAAAGAACCAGAGTCTGGAAAATTAAAAAAATTCGTACATAGGGTGTAAAAGATAAATAAATAAAGCAAACGTTTTGGGATAATTTGTGATACCTTAAATAGACATAAAACAATGGATTATGGGCACGAATCAGTTCCTTCAAAGTCAAGAGAGACATTAAAGTGCTTGCTTGGTTTCCTATTAAATAACGATCAATAACTTGTTAAGAAGTATTGAAAGACATCTTTTTGAAGGTTATAAACGGTGGCTTTCGCTTCAATTCATAATTTCGATACTTGACATAAGACCGAAACTGAATGAAGTACTTGTGAGATCATTGTGATCTGTTGAACAAGTAGGTAAGATATCTTTTATAGTGACAAAAGTAATTATACAAATCTCAAAAAATAAAATAAATTGGATCTTTAGGGGAAGAAAAGCCTTGGTTTTAGACAAATTCATAAAAGATCACTCAAAAATAAAAACAGATTTCATTAGGTTCAAGTAAGATCTTGAATATGAGAATTCACCGTCAATTCATTTGTGGTGTTGAATTGTGGGTTTCACTTAGTACATAGTGGCATGAAACTAAGATCATTAACACAAATTTTGTATAACCATAAACCTCAGTGGTAAATGTTGAGAGTCTCAAGGGTTATATTGGTGAAACGAAGTACAATGGAGAAAAATGATGGAGAGGTATAAGAAGCAAATGTACCTCTGCTCTAAAGAAAAAGAGTGACCAAGCAGAAAACTCTAAACTCAATGTGAGTAGAGTAAGGTAGCTCATGATTAGAGTGAATATTACAGCCTAGATTGGGAAACATGATTTGTATATATCATGTTCTTGTTGGATTAGTGTCTAAGTCCATAACTATTTTGGTATGTACTTGACCCGATGGTGCATGGTCCTTTTGGGTTGCCTTCACCAAAGCAACTTGATAGGATGAATTATGGAGAGAAAGGATTAAATATGATTTATTAATATATTATGGGAATGATATATTAAAGGAGAAATCATATTGTTTAATTAATATTAGTCAATAATTAATTGGTAATTAGTTTTGTGACTAAAAGAGATTAATTAAACATAAGGGACTGGAATTGTAATTATAAGATAATTGCAATTTGGGCCATGGATTGCCTTGAATCAAGGGGTGGACGAATTCTATGGGGAAACCCATAAGGAAATTGTCCATGGGCTTGATTAAAGGAGTCTATGGGTTGCTTAGGGCTTAAGCAACCAAATTAGGGTTTCCTTGTTAGATAACCCTAATAGCCTCACTATATATGGATCCCTTAAGGACCAAAAACGTGGCTAAGCTTCTTGCTAGGGTTTCACACGCATTTTGGCAGCCTCTAACCTCTCTCCTCTTCATCCTCTTACTTATGGTGTTTGTGAACCATTAGAGGAGTGACACTTGTGACTCTAAGCCTTCCAAAGTCAATTCAAGGAGGAATTGGGATTGTTATTGCTACATAACAATCAAGGTAACATTATAAACCTATTCTAATATCTAATATGATTACTTGTATGCTAGAATTAGGATTTATAGTCTTGGATTCAAAGCATGTACAATAGAGAAACCTAGATCCAAGCATTAGGGTTTGTATGAGCACATAGGATGTCTTATAACCAAAACCCATCAGTGGTATCAGAGCCTATCTTGGTTTCAATTGTATTGATGCATTGCATATCTGGAAAATTCATTTTTTTGGGTTTCTGGAGGCTGGACTCTCCGAGTCCATAGCTGAACTCGCCGAGTCCAAGGTGACTCGACGAGTCCAGGCTTGACTCGACGAGTCAACTCGTCAGATGGAGGTTATCTCGGGATTTCTTGTTGTTTTTGCATTGGGATAGTTACCTTATCATGTTAGATCAATATTAATCTGATTATATGATATATTTGACTATAATTTTGATCTAATTGAAGATATTTATCAATTAATAAGATAATTGTTTCCTTATAAGATAATTGATTAATTATTTTGACTAAATTGATAAATTGTTTTGCAAGAAATCATTAAACAAATCAAATATGGATAATTATGTGATTAAATGTTAATTTAAATTATTTGTTATTTGATCCTTGTTGTTATGAAAAGTTTCATATTTTCCCCTTAGGTTTTATAGTTTAAATTTGAACCCAAAGGTTTTGTTGTTTTGAAATTTAAATAGTTAAAACCCTAATGTTTTGAAAAAGGTTTCAAAACTTGCCCTCAAGTTTTGGAATTTAAATTTTGATTAAATGGTTTAATTTTGATGTATATTTAAATTCTAAACCCTAATGTTTGAAATGTTTCAAAACTTGCCCTCAAGTTTTGGAATTTAAAAGTTGATTAAAAGTTTAATTACGAATGTTAAATTCTAAAACTCTAGTATAGTTTTGAAAAAGTTCAAATCTCACCCTTATGGTTTTATTAATTAATTAAGGTGTATAATTAAAAGAGGCTTAATAAATCCATAATGTTTTGGTTTACAATTTAATTGAATTAAAGGTATAATTGTTAAATTTGACCACCTAATATTTTAAAAGTATAAAATACACCCTATACTATATATAACATTAAAAGTCTAACATTATATATATGTATAAGTAAAAGTCAGTCTTACCGTTAGTAGGCCTCATTCACGAAGCTGGTCTATAAGGGGTGTTTAAGGAAATTGCCTATAAAATGGCGATTGAATGGGTATCCACTCTTACCCACCGCACTCTTTACTAGTGGAGGGTCGTTAGCCGAATGGGTAGGATAGGATGAAACCTTCCATTATAAGTATAATGAATTATTAAAGTAACTAAATGTTTTCATAAAATTCCCAATCTTAGTTACTTAGGCAAAAGTGAATTGATGCAATTCCATGAAATTACACTTTGTGCCCTTGTGAAGACGATAGTGGAGCGTGTGTGGTTTACCGGCACACTAAATGGTTCTAAGCAAAGGTAGGAAAGGGTGACTCAATGTTTGTCATAGTTCGGTGGAGCGTGTGTGGTTTACCGGCACATCGAATAGGTGACTGTAACATGTGAGGGCACCATGTAAGTTTGCATGGTTATTCACACCCGCTTTGTGATCCTCGGCATCCCAGTCACAAACAAGAGGGGCATATCGAGATTTAAACACGCCATTGAAGGTTCAATGAATCTCAAAGAATCTAGGAGTTTTCATAGATTTAAAACTTAAATTCTTTTTTCGTTTTTCATGGTGGAAATTAGTGAATCGTCACTCACTTACCTTCAAATATTCTACAATTAGGGTTACGACATCCCTCTCCCGAGTTGTAGAATATTGTGTTGGGTCCTAGCCTTAGTATCTCATTTGGGTGATTTGCTAAGGACTCATTCAATCAACTAAATTGAATTCGTTTTCTCCCGTATTGTAGATGTCAAAGTTCGACAACTATGGTTTTCCCAAATCCCGTGGAACAAGCATTCCACATGAAGATGATATTCCACGATTCGATCGAGGAACAAGATATCATACTTCACTTCCTCCACCTCCTCCAATTATTCTCCCTAACCCACAAGTTCAAAGGCTTGAAAAGTTCAAGATCACTTAAGCCCTTTTGGCAAGTAAACATAAAGAAGGAAAGTCGATGTGTGCACACGTCCTAGGGATGAAGTCACACATTGATAGGTTAAGAATGTTGGGATCCGTTGTCTGTGAGGAAATGACTGTTGATTGGGTTCTTCAGTCACTTCCTAACTCATATAGTGAGTTCGTAAGAGAGTACTATATGATGAACCGCGACGTGACGCTTATAGATCTCACCTATATGCTTAATTGCTGCTGAATCAAATATGGTTTGCGCAATAGAAAAGCAAAGTTGATTGGTGAATCTGCCTTCGAGACCTCTATGGATATAGACAATGGCAACGAAAGACATGCTATGATCAAAAAAGTTTGATCATAAGAGAATGGCAATGTCTGAAGTAGTTCCATGTGCTGTTCCAAAAGAGTCGATTTGCTTTTATTGCCAAGAGAAGGGGAATTGGAGACGAAGCTGCCCCATTTACCTAAGAGATCTAGGTGATGGGAGAGTCGAAATGTATGGCTCTGATATAGGTAAAATCCATTAACTAACTCTTTTAAGCTTCTATTCTAGATTCTTAATACATAATGTGATAAGATTGCAATTGATGTTTTGTAGGATCGAAGAAAAGAAAGGAAGCTTAAGGGAAGAAGTGAGCAGAATCTAACCGTGAAGGAATGGATTTTGATCGCATTTCTCGAAGATTAGATTCTTGAGCTACTTCTTAGAGTTAGAATTAGATTGCTAAGAAAGATGTATTAGCATAAGTATTTCAATGAGTTGCATTCTAAGGACAAATTTTTCCGCAATAAAATAAATTTTGTTTATTTATCCTTACAATGGCGTGTATGAAAAAATGATGTTAAAATGTTTCTATTATTAGCAATAATGGATTTGTATCTTATTATGTTATTTATGGAAAGTCGAGAATTTACCAAATAGGGAGAGTTTCTCATCGCCCAAGGTTCAATTGGACAGAAACTTGGAATCATGCAACTTGGTTGCACGATGAATGAGAAATTTCATATTTGGAAATTAGACTAATTCATTGACAAAGTGTCAAGTGAAGGACTAGGAGATCGAGTACACAAAGTTGTGTGTTGATCAAGTTCACCATAAGAGTAACAAAGATATTCGTCATGATTTACTAAAAGCTTAGTAAATATGATTATACTTACAAGATTAAGTGTAACTCTGAATTGATTAAAGGGTTTAAATCAATAGCAGAACGAATAAGAAGAATCAAGTAGGCAGAAATATAAAAGTTTCTCCATTCCAAGAAGAAGGGAGAGTAGCTTTTATGCTTTATGATAGGTCTTAGTGATTAAGAACCATATCTCAATTGATCCTCTAAGTGAGTCTTAGTACAATTGTATGTCTAAGAAGAGGAATCAAGGATTGAAGAAATGGTTAAATCAAGAAGTCAATCATATTTCGTCCCAATAACAAGTCTTAAAGTTAAGATTGTGACATTGAGTGAAAAGTATTAAGAAGGTTTGTAACATTCATCAAATGTGGAAAGTTGTGATGTCTTGGATAAGACAAAGACCAACTAGAACCAATTGATGAAGAGTTTTGATAAAAGCTCCACTAACTCTTGAATATTTATTTGTCAAGAAATGTTTTGACAAGAGAATCGTATATGTCAAGGAGTCAGTGGGAGTCTTAATAGTCTTGAAAGGTTTCAAGAACAAATCAAATAAACCTTATCGATCATCACTAGCACACGAGTTAAGGTTTACAACCTATCGTGTTGACATTATTTTGATTCTGTGCCAATCCAATCGAGTTAATTATGCATGTGAGTCCTACGAGTTCTCATTTGAACGCATAAAAGGCAAAGCACCTTAATCAATGAAAGGTACATTGATAGGAAAGGGTGAGCTGCTTAACTACTTGGAAGACATGGTGGGCAGCTGTGCTACCATAAGGCAAGAAATCAAGATTAAGAAAGTTCGATCCATATGAGTTTGAATTTGTCATAAAATTTGGTTTTAACAAATTCACATGGATAGGAACACATACACCATTTAAATCTAAGTGTCATAAGATTTCCTCCTTCATGAAAATGATTGTGAGGAAATGCTTTCACTAAGAAGGATTTTAAGAAGATAGTGATTGTAAAACTGCATTCTCGAATTCAATTATGGTTACGGTATCCCTTTCCATGACTTGAATTGTGAGGTTTGGCAATTAGTCTTAAATGCTTAGACACACATATGAACTATCTAAGGCAAAGGTGTATAAGTTTAAGAGGCCTTGATAAAAGATTATCAAAGCATTAAGTATTAGAAACATGGACTTAAGAAATTCAATAGGTATTGTTTTTCTAAAAGTTAAGATGTTTATGAATACATGTCGAAGCTAGTGGGAGCATAAGTGTTATGTTTTATAATAATCATCATGATAGTGGGAGCATAAATGTTATGATTGTATGATTATTAAGGTACGTATTGCAAGTTGGCAATATTAATTATAGAAAACAAGAGTTATACCTTGCAAAGTCGTAAGGGTTGTAAAGTTGTTTTGCTATAATTAAGGGAGAGAATATTATGCTTCATTTCAAATCTAAAGGATTAGGTTGAGAAATGTTAATAAATTTAGTCAAGGGTACATAGTGTGTTCCTAAAATTTCGATTATGATTACGACATTCCTCTTCACAATTCGAATTTTGAGAACATAGCAAATAAAACATTATGCGTCGTGTCCCATACGCTTCAGGTATAGGATCGATTGGAAACGCTTTAATGTTTGACCATTCTAAATTTTTCCAAATGTCTAGCGCATTTAGAGGGAAAAAGGACTAGAATTGGTTTTGACTAAAATAATTAAACAACTATCAAAGGACAATCCAAAGTTCGACGAGGATTGGTCGCTTGTGAGTAGTTGGAAGTATAGTATTGGAAAATATGGAAATGTTTCCATATTGGATGGACAATATCGACATTATCATGAATAGAAAAGATTCTATTAAGAATGAGTTGTCATATGGAAAATATGGAAGCGTGTCCATATTGGGAATGAATATTGAAAATCTATGACTAGATTAGAAACTTTTATGCAAAAGGATGTTCAATGGAATGTACCTTGAGTGAGAGACATCATATCTAAGGAATTGTCTTGTAACAATCTCCGATAGAGGACTTTGTAATATCATTAGCAATAGTCTTTGTGACTTTAGGTGCAGTGACATTACAAAAGGATCATTGCATAAAGTGTTAGAATCTAGCATATTCTATAAGTAGCAAGAATTTGATATTCTTACACTTATGAAAAAGGATTTGATTTGTTCAATTAGTCAGTCGTCATAAATCGGAAATCGAGATATAGTACAAAGAGAATGATTTGAAATCATATCTCATATGATATCTAGAATGGAGGAATATATGATCCCTTATCTAAGGACACGCGTATCTGATAGGATCAGAGTTGACAGCGGCTTTGGAAAGCTACGATTGCAGATCAGGATCTGAAGTCATACGCATAATAGTTATTAGACTTATCCAAGTGGTAGACTGTTGGATTAGTGTCTAAGTCCATAACTATTTTGGTATGTACTTGACCCGATGGTGCATGGTCCTTTTGGGTTGCCTTCACCAAAGCAACTTGATAGGATGAATTATGGAGAGAAAGGATTAAATATGATTTATTAATATATTATGGGAATAATATATTAAAGGAGAAATCATATTGTTTAATTAATATTAGTCAATAATTAATTGGTAATTAGTTTTGTGACTAAAAGAGATTAATTAAACTTAAGGGACTGGAATTGTAATTATAAGATAATTGCAATTTGGGCCATGGATTGCCTTGAATCAAGGGGTGGACGAATTCTATGGGGAAACGCATAAGGAAATCGTCCATGGGCTTGATTAAAGGAGTCTATGGGCTGCTTAGGGCTTAAGCAACCAAATTAGGGTTTCCTTGTTAGATAACCCTAATAGCCTCACTATATATAGATCCCTTAAGGACCAAAAACGTGGCTAAGCTTCTTGCTAGGGTTTCACACGAGTTTTGGCAGCCTCTAACCTCTCTCCTCTTCATCCTCTTGCTTATGGTGTTTGTGAACCATTAGAGGAGTGACACTTGTGACTCTAAGCCTTCCAAAGTCAATTCAAAGAGGAATTGGGATTGTTATTGCTACATAACAATCAAGGTAACATTATAAACCTATTCTAATATCTAATATGATTACTTGTATGCTAGAATTAGGATTTATAGTCTTGGATTCAAAGCATGTACAATAGAGAAACCTAGATCCAAGCATTAGGGTTTGTATGAGCACATAGGATGTCTTATGACCAAAACCCATCAGTTATTAAGGCTTCACTCAAAATATTTCGAGGCTTTAGTCAACACACAGCAGCATGCTTCTAGGGACGCCTAACTAATTGGATAAAATAAAAGAAATATACCAGTTGTAGGTCCACCATCGAGAATTACACTTATACAAAGAAAAATATTAGATAAAAAATAAAAATAAAAAATAAAATATAATAAATAAAAAAAAATATTTTTGGATTTTATATATAAAAAGAAGTATTAAAAAGAGTGTACAAATGAATACAGCGAAAATGCCTTGGAAGAAAAAAGAAGCGAATGAATTCAGAAGGACCGAACCCGAAATAGACCGAGCATTCGGGTCATTTCGGTTCTTGGTCGAGCCAAACCCGAAATAGACCGAACCCGAATTAGACTGAACGTTCAGTTCATTTTGGTTTGCTCTATTTCGCTTCTAACCTTTATTGAAGCGAAGGCAATTTGGGCACTGATTCTGCTTCCATCATTCCTAGGCCGTGTAGGATCTTGTTGAAGCTTGCTTCATGTATAGCCTTAGTGAATATACCAGCCAGTTGATCAGTTGTTTTGACGAAATGGATTTCTATGTTGCCATCTTCAATGTGATCTTTGATAAAGTGATACCTCAGTGCTATATGCTTGGTCTTCGAGTGTTGCACTAGGTTGTGACAAATGCTAATTGCGCTTTTAGAGTCGCAATATAGTGGGATTTTCTTCATGTTTAGCCCGTAATCCCTAAGCTGACTTTGTATCCATACCACTTGAGATGTGCATGATGTTGCAACAATGTATTCGGCTTCTGTAGTGGAGAGAGAAACACAAGTTTGTTTCTTCGATTGCCAGCTAACCAATTTACCATCTAGAAATTGGCATCCTCCAGTGGTGCTTTTAAGATCTAAACCACAGCCACCTAAATCCGCATCTGAGAACGCTTGAACAAAGAAACCAAAGTTGGCTGGATACCAAATACCGAGAGAAGAGGTTCGCTTAAAATAGCGAAAGATGTTTTTCACGGCTTGCAGATGAGGCTCGCGTGGGTTAGCTTGAAATCTGGCACAATAACAGACTGAAAACATGATGTCAGGTCTGCTAGCTGTGAGATACATTAAAGACCCAATCATTTGACCATAGAGCGTCATATCTGCAGCTGGCTTTTCTAGTGAGGGTGTAAGCTTTGTACCAAAGGCCATTGGCACTTTAACTTTGGAGTCTCCCATCATACCAAACTTAGCCAAAAGTGTCTCGGTGTATGCCTCCTGATTAATAAAAATGCCTTCGGGTCCCTGTCTAACGTTTAAGCCAAGGAAAAAGTTAATTGGACCCATTGAGCTCATTTCAAATTTTGTTTCCATCAACTTCCTGAATTCAGCTGTTAAGCTGGGATTCATGGAGCCAAAGATGATGTCATCAACATAAATTTGGATTATCATAAGGTGGTTACCTTCTCTCTTACGAAAGAAGGTTGGGTCAACCGAACCTTGTTTGAATTTGGACAATTTTAAGAATCGAGTTAGAGTTTCATACCATGCTTTGGGAGCTTGTTTTAAGCCATATACCGCTTTGTTAAGGACGTAACAATGATCTGGATACTTTTCGTTCACGAATCCTGACGGTTGCTCAACATATAAAGTCTCTTCAAATTCCCCGTTGAGAAAGGCGCATTTGACGTCCATCTGATAGACTTCAAAGTTCTCGTGAGCCGCATAGGCAAGAAAGATATGAACAGACTCTAATCTTGCAACTGGAGCGAAGGTCTCTTCATAATCGATGCCTTCTTCCTGATAGTAGCCTTTGACCACCAGTCGTGCTTTGTTACGAATGACATTCCCCTCCTTGTCCATCTTGTTTCTGAATACCCATTTGAGACCGACAACAGAAGCATCCTTTGGAGTTGGAATAAGACGCCATACTTTGTTTCTTTCAAACTCACTTAACTCATCTTGCATGGCTTGAACCAGATCTGAATGATTAAGTGCAGAGTTAACGGTCTTTGGTTCAACTTTGGAGGCAAAGGAGTTGAACATACAAAACTCTACTTGTGAAAAGAGTGCAGCTTGTTTCGCTTTGATTTGAGATCGAGTTAACAACTTTTCTGAAGATTCCCCGATAATTTGACTTTGAGGGTGATCCTTGGTTCATTTGATAAGTGGTGGGTAATTTGGATCATAAGTGGGATCCAATTCTACATTTATTTCTTCTTCTAATTCAGACAGAATGTCATCATCATTGACATTGGTGTTCTCCCCCTCGAAGAATGACGTCTGTTTAGAATCTAGATTGGTATTCCCTCTTTTGATTGGATTCTCAGAAGAGCTTGAAGAATGAGACGATAAGCTCTCCCCCTGGAACGATGAACTTTGATCATGATGAAGAGATGGACCCTCCCCCTGGACATTAGGACGGTCACTTGAAGGTTCGCTTGCTTTTAGCCTTTCGGTTTCTTTGGATTGTTCATCAGCCATCTTTTGAGCAGCGTCGTCGATAATTTGTTTTAGATTATCAACTTTGTTGTATTTTGCAGTTGATTCAGAGTCAATCGCCTTTTGAGGCTCATCAAACAGAAGCAAATATTGCTCGAAAAGATTTGAAATAAAGGTTGTAACTTGACCATTCTTTGGAAAGATTTCTTGCGTTGCACCTTCTGTTGGTTTCATCTTCTTAACATAACTATCGTCAAAGGTGACATAGTATGTTTCTTCAATCTTCTTTGAGCGCTTATTGAGAACTCTATACGCCTTGGAATTCAGGGAGTAACCTAAGAATATTCCTTCATCAGCCTTAGCATCAAACTTATTTCGATTTTCTCTGGAGTTGAAGATGAAGCATCTTGAACCAAACACATGGAGTAATTTCACATTCGGTTTACGATTGTTCAAGATCTCATAGGGAGTGATGGAGAATCGCTTGTTTAAATATGATCTGTTTTGAGTATAACAAGCAGCAGCAATTGCATCAGCCCAAAAATACAAAGGCAAGGACGCGAAGCATAGCATTGTGTGAGCTGCTTCACATAGAGATCAGTTTCGTCTTTCAATGATACCATTCTGCTGTGGAGTGTATGGGTCTGAGAAGTTGTGAGTCGTTCCCTTCTCAACAAGAAAGTCTTCAAAATCTTTTTTCTTGAATTCCAGGTCATTGTCACTTCTGACGTTACGAACAACTTTCCTTAGTTGAGTCTCGACCTGTTTTATGAAGAGCTTAAGCTTTGGAGTAGCTTCAGATTTTTGCTTCAAGAAGAACACCCACGTGAAACGAGAGAAATCATCCACTATAACCAGAATGTATTTGTTTCCCCCAATGGTTTCAATGGACGAGGGACCACACAAGTCAATATGTAACAGCTCCAATGGTTCTATCACCTTAGTATTGATAATAGAAGGATGACTTTGCCTACTCTGCTTTCCCGTTTCACAGGCTGCACAAAGATGTTCTCTATCAAATTTTAGAACTGGAAGACCTCGAACATGATCGCCCAAAACCAACTTGTTGATATCCTTGAAATTCAGATGAGAGAGTCTTCGATGCCATAACCAGCTTTCATCTGAGTGAGCCTTCGTGAGTAAGCAAACTGCTGGTTTGCCTCGAATTGGGTTGAGGTTCAAAGGGTACATTTCCCTCTTTTGCTTTGACTTCAACAGAACATTATTAGATTTCTTCTCGACAATCTCTGAGCCTTCATCGTCAACTGATACTTTCAATCCAGTGCCAACTACCAGTTGTGATACACTGATAAGGTTGTGTTGGAGCCCTTCAACATAAGCTACTTTTCTTATAGAGAACTCACCGTTAGTGATCATTCCATAGCCTTTGATAGTACCAAATGAGTTGTTGCCATATTTCACAATACCACCATACTTGAGAGACCGAAACTCCCTCAATTCTTCCATCCTCCCTGTCATGTGACGAGAGCAGCCACTATCAATATACCATTCTTCGTCGAACTGCTCATCACGAATAACCTACAAAATTTTAAGCAGATTTAGGAACCCAAAGTTTCTTGGGTCCTTGTGAGCCTTTTACAGAACAGGGAATAGTAAGAGAAATATCAACCAAGTAAGTATGTTTAATTAAATTTGTTTCATCTTTTCTTTTTATGGTGAAAACTTTAATTTTGGTTGGTTTAGATTCAACAAGATTGGGATTTGTAGTGTTGACGTCAGCATTCCTTTGGATCTCTTTTGGACGTTTGTTATTTTTTGGAAAGAGCTTTCCTTTTCCCTTTAAATCTTTTGATGAAAGAGAACTAGAATTAGAGGTGTTGGGTTTAAAAGTGTCATTTGATATTTTGTGTGTCTGACTGAACTTGGAGGGATGAGGACCGAAACCGCTCTTTCGGTTGCTATTGGGTGAAGGACCGAAACCGCTCTTTCGGTTGCTATTGGATGGAGGACCGAAACTCTCCTTTCGGTTCTTTTCGGTCTAGGGACCGAAACTACCCTTTCGGTTGGTGTTGTTATGAGAGCTGAAACTATCCTTTCGGTTCCTTTCAGGTGTGGGACCGAAACTGCCCTTTCGGTTCCTTGATTCTTCTTGAGATTTGTGCTTCTTTTTAATCCTCACATAGTGAGGATTTTGCGATCTCCAAAACTGTTTCCTTTCTGAGAGATTCTTCTTGTATCTCAGATTTCGTTTGTGTTTTTGATCAGCCACCTGTTTTGGATTCCTGTGGATGTTATCCTTTTTCCTTGAAGTAGGAGCATAGTTGTCACTCTTTGTTGAGGATGTTTCGCTAGTGGTTTGCGCAGGTTCCCCCAATGAGGTTTTGGTTCCACTTATGCTTGGCACATCATATCTTGCAGGCTCATTTAGAGGTCCGGGTACATATGTACCTTTTACTCTCCATGAAGTCTTCTGAGATAGGCCCTTTGTCTCATCTGCGTTGTCTATTGGTGCTGAACAGAAGTACTCATCACATCCGGTAGCATTATCTTCTACCACCATAGCTGTCAATTCTACAGTTTGTTGTGGAGTGACACCAGGGACCGTATAGACTTGATTTGGAGTGGTTTGTACCTTTTGATACACAACAGCTTTTGCTTTTAGAGTTTTGGTCTTGTCTATTGACGAGCAAGCGAACTCCACAAAGTTTTCAGAAATCAAATTTTTACGTGTTTCAGGTTCGCTCTTGACAAATTTAGAACGGTCCACCAAATCTTCTACAGAGATTTCACTCAAATCATCATCCTCATTAAGTTCAGATGCATTTTCAACATCAAGTTTATTTTCTAAACTTATTTTGGCATTCAACGAGTCAAATTTCTGTACAGTTTCGGTTCTTAATTTCAATCTATCATTTTCGTCTAATAGATTTTTAAGCATGTCCTTATGATCCTTGGACTTTATGTAGGACTCAATTTTGTCAAGACCAATTTTATATGTAGGAGAGACTTCGTCAGAAGATACAACAATTTCACAGTTGTAGGCTTTAGCATCGATTTCATCCTCCTTTAATTCAAGGAAGGGTAAAGTCATGCGTGTTGGGTTTTGGTATACTACAACATCCTATGGTGCACATACAACCCTAAATACCTTGGATCTATGTTTTCACTAATTATACACGCAAATGGTTTCCAAGGTATTAATCTTACAACTAGCATGCATTTAACATAAAAATATAATATACTAGTTAGCATGACATACCTTTTGATGGAGCTTGAATTCTTGGTGTATTTGGTCTTAAAGAGCTTAGCCCCAATAGTGTGGAAGCCACAAATGGAATCACAACACACCATGGGAAAAGGATGAACTTGAGAGAGAATTCCATGCACAAAAAAAGACACCATGAACTCTAAAAAGATAAAAGTGGCGATTTTGGGCAATGAAGTATCTATTTATATGTTGGATTTTTAGGGTCATAGATATAACCCAAATCCATAACCATGGGTTTTATGATCCTTGGTTCATGTGGCCCAACTCTTTATGTATCTATACATAAACTTGGTCCAACATGGATCATAAGCCCAACACATATAAATATAACTAATTATCATAATTAGTCCCCATAGATTTAATTAGTCTCTTTCGACCACTAAATTAATTCCAAATTAATTCTTGATCAATACTAATTAAAAAATATGATTTCATATTAATATATTATTACTTATAATATATTAATAAACCATAAATAACCTTCTCTCAAAAGTCCATCCTAACAAATTGTCCTGATGATATGCAACCCAAATGGACCATGCTACTCTTGGGTCGAATACATACCAATAATAGTTATGGGCTTAGACACCTAATCCAAAAATGCGATGTATCTTCTTTCTTATTTCAGAATCAAGATGCAACTGAGTGATGTTAAAATAAAGTCTTTTAGCAATCAAACAAAACACATTTCGTTGGTTAAGAAGTTTAAGATTGTCTCTTTGCAAATAAATTGAATCATCCTTAGACCTAATCAACTCCTTTTCCTTCTGCTCGATCCACATCCTCCTTTCCTCATTCTTTGATGAAATCTTGCTGATTTGATCAGTTAGGTTAGAATTTGTGACACGGGTTTGGGTGAGACTGCTACTTATGCTTGAAAATTTAGATTTTAAGTTATTTAATTCCTTTTCATAGTTAGTAACAAGTATTTTTGGAGAGGCAAGAATATTTTGTACCTTCTTGATCAACTTATCACATTCGTTGATCTGTGCACTGACAGGTTTGGCAGCAAAACACCTGTCCTCTCGCTCCTTCTCGCCTTCTATTCCCCCGTCGGTTGTATATCCTCTCATTTGAGACACACCTTCGGTCACCACAAAGCACCTTCCTGTTGCAGGTTCTTCTTTCGCCAGCATAGCCTTCCTATGAATGGGCTTCCTGACTTCTTCATCCTCCGAATCTGTGGACCAAACTTCCACACCACCAAATTCATCACGGTTGTCTGTATCCTGCATAATTAAAGCATTCAAAGTAGTATTGTTAGCAACAGACTTTCTTTTCTTGATTTCCTCCAGTCCTCTCAGGAGGCTCGCTTCCTCATCTTCATCATTTATCTTTTCTTCTTTCTTTTTCAGCATACAATCTTTTGCAAAATGGTTCTTGCCTCCACGGTAATGGCAATCAAATCATGAGTCTCCACCAACTTTCCCTTCTTTCTTTGACTCTTCAGACTTTGACCCCATCTTCGGTTCCTCCTTGATCTTTTCGGTGCTGTAACTTCCCTACCAGTTTCGGTTCTTGTTGGCTGGGAATTTCTTCTTAATGAACTTTCATCGATAGGATACCATCATGGCATATTCTTCACTGGTTAGATCATAATTGGCAAGATCCAACTCCTCTTCTTCTTCAACCGAGCTTTTCCCTTTAGAGACAAGAGCTAAAGAACCAAAACTAGAAACCACATTAGTTTCCTTAAACAATGCACTTTCATGGGATTTAAAAATACCCACTAGTTTCGCCAGAGAGTATGACTTGAACTGTTCATGAGCTTTAACTGTAGATACAACAGCCATCCATTCGGATCTGAGACCGTTCATGAAAGTAACCTTTTGTTCGATGAGTTTCCTTTCAATCCCATGCTTTATCATCTTACTTAAAAGATGATTAAAGCGATCAAAAGTTTGAACCACTTTCTCTTCGAGCTTCTGCTTGAAGTCACCAAATTCAGAGAGCAAGAGAGTTTGAATTGAATGTTCCAAGTCTTCGTCAGTGGAATACAATTCTTTTAATCGGTCCCAAATCTCTTTAGCAGTGGCACAAGAACTTACCAAATGAAACGTATCTAACTGCAAGGCAAACCTTATCATCCTCAATGCCTTGATGTTGCATTGAAACTTTTCCTTCTCGTCCTGAGGAATATCTTTGACATCATTAACAAGCTGATTGTACTCCTTCTGAGTTTTGACAATCTTAGAGGTGCTTGAGTGAGAGAATGGGCCAACAGTGATCGCTTCCCAGATCAAGTATCCATTATCCTCAGATCCAATCACATAATCTTCAAAGTGACGCGTCCAAACTTCATAGTCATGTGTATACAAGATTGGTATCCTTTTCGTCGAACCAATGCTGTTGAAGATGTTGATTGGATTGGTTTGTGAATCATCCATGGACATTGTAATGACTTTTGATCGATTACCTGTAAAAGAACAGACTTGTAATATATCGTTAGTTTGGATCAACGATTAATAAGATACGTCAATATGGAATGACGGCTCAATTAATATCAATCAACGCGGAATTAAAAACCCTAATAAATTCTTCGGCAGAAGAGATGTGTATGAATTACACAGTCTCCTGCTCCGATACCAATTGATGAGAATAAAACTCTAGACCGATTAGATCTTTCACAGATATGAATATGAAAATCAAACAAGACAAATACAGTAAGAGAATGAACACAAAATAGAATCAAATATGTGCTTATGATTCAATGAAGTCATGCCTCAGCAGAGCTCGATAAAGAACTTCCACTGTAGAGGCGAGCTAGGGTTTACAAAACTCAAAGAGAAAAATTATCAAAGCATTAACTACAAAGACTGCATGCATGTAGCTTATATACTAAACCCTAGAACAAAATGTGCACGGTTGGACAGGCCCAATACCGGCAATCAAAACTGGGCTAAGGACCGAGCCCATGATGCAACATAATAATCCCAACAGTCATCCATCTTAAATTCACTATTTACGTCTCCCGGTGTCGTGTCGGTTTTGCCGTAAAACTTCGACGGACCATAACTTGTTTGTTATAACTCGGATTTCAACGTTCTTTATATGTATGGAACCCTTGAAACGTATTCTACAACATGGTTAAGATTATTTATTCTAAATAATCTTTTGTCAAAAAGTTATTTTCGACCCCTATTATCTCTAAATTGACTAGCCCGGATCTACGGGCGTTACATTAATCGAATACTCGAATCTCATTCCAGGAGCACTCATGAAGTTTCTAGCAACTCTTGCTATGTCCAATAGTTTAGACATCTACAAACCCAATTCATGATAGCCTTTCCTTAATACCTACTTCCAATGTATTATCGATTGTGGATGGTTTGAATAACTTAGTCATTCGGAAAGAATGACCTAGTTATTCTGCAAGTCAAAACATGCAAAGAGAAACACAAGAGTAATCAAATTCAATATGGTCTCAGAACTTATGAATATAAATAGAACACCTTTTATTTATCACCATATTGATTACACATTATTCATTGCATAATGTTTCATATAATCAACTTAACACTTGAATTAAAACAATAGTCATGCCATGCTCCAAGTATGCACACGATGTTTGTCCAAAGAATAGTAATGCCATACACCAAGTATGCACACTATGTTTGTCTATGATCCTTACTTAGTGGAATAGATTAGTTGAACATAATTTCAATGATTCTCACTGCACAATCCCAAATCCTTATCGTAAATGTAAGAATTCCAAATTCCAGCCATTTACCGAAATCTGTTAGATTCTAAACTCAAATGCATCGATCCTCTTCTAATGACTATGAACAAAGTCACAAAGACTTGGCAACATCCATTACAAAGTACTCCAATGGAGATCAATTCCAAGGAAACAAAGTCTCAAATTCAAAGTACATTCCTTTGAACATCCTTCTTGCATTAAGTTTTTCTAATCTTACACAAATTGAATAACTTTCACCTATAGATACATTTTCATATTCCCATTTTGACTATCACTTCTGAAAAAGAGTTCCCTTTTTTTAAGAATATGTCAATACGGTCCTTTCCAAGAATTTATACCATACTTCCAACTGTCCATGAGCAACCAATCTTTTGTAACACCTCATATTATCGTCAACAATTGCTTAATTACTTTAGTCATATCCAGTTCTAGTACTTTTTCCCTCTTAATGCCCTAGGTATTTGAAAAACTTTAGAACAGATGAATATTATAGCTCATGCAATCGATCCTATATCAGAAGCATATGGGACACGATTCATGATGTCTCACATAAATACATGATACTAGACCAGTCTTATGCTATAATATTTCTATTTCTATTTGCCATGTTCTCATAATTCAGATTACGAAAAGGGATGTCGTAATCATAATCAAATTTTTAGAACGAAATAATGTTCCCATATATAGAATTTCCTGATGTTGAACCATTCCAACATAACATTCATATATATATACTTGACTAAATTTGCTTAAAATCTCACAATCTAAGCTTTTAGATTTGAAATGAAGTATAATGACATCTCCCTTAATTATAGCAAAACAACTTCTCCTAATTGAGACTTTTGTTTCCTATAATTAACATTACTAACTTGCATCATTAATCATAATAATCATGCTCCCACTAACATGATAATTATTAGCATAACACTTATGCTCCCACTAGCCTTGGCATGTATCCAGAAATCAGCTGGACTTCTAGAAATCAATAATTTATTGACTTTCTTACCAAATTTTAGATTTTTTATACGAGATGCTTTGACAGAACTTTATCAAAAACATACACCTTTCCTTAGATAGTTCACATGTGTGTCTAACCAATCTTACAACTATGAAAAGGGATGCCATAATCATAGTCCCAATTGTTTAGACCTTTGTCATTTCTCACAAGTCCATGTTAGTGTACCGGTTAACCACACACGCTCCACTAACGACTTTGAGATTGCAAATATCGCAATTGCTATCTACTTAAAATCTCCTTAGTGAAAGCATTTCCTCACCATCATTTTCATGAATCGGAGAGAAACCTTATGACACTTAGATTTTATGGAGTATGTGTTACTATCCATGTGAATTTGTCAAAACCTTAATCACAAGACAAGGTTAGTGACAAATCCAAACTCATATGGACTAAACTTGTGCAATCTTAACTTCTTGCCACCTGGAAACACAAGGGCCTACCATTGCTTCCTAGTAGTTATGCTAACAACTGTGAACTTGTAGAACTCTGATGCATAGCCAACTTTAACTGGAATGGTGATAGAAATAAGAATATTTCAACACGATAGGTTACAAATCTCAAGTCGTGTGCTACTGATAAGAAACATGTTTTATTCTTGATTAGTTCTTGAAACTTTTCCGAGATCTTTAAGACTCCCACTAACCTCTTGACATATAACCTTCTCTTGTTAAGAACTATTCCTTGACAAAGCAAATATTCAAGAGTTAGTGCGGATTGTTATCAAGACAAACACTTTACACAATTGGCCTTAGTTGGTCTTTGTTTTATCCAAAACATCACAACTTACCAATTTCGAATGTACAAGAGTAGAACACATTTTACTCTTACATTTGACAAGTGTTATAAACCTTATTTAAGATATGTCACTCAAGTTACAATCTTGGATTATCACTCTAAGCATTGTATTGGAACGAAGCATGACTCATCTTCTTGATTTAACCATTTCAACAATTCAAGATTCCTCTTCTTAGTCATAGGAATGCACTAAGATGTCCTTACTGGACTAATTGTGATATGATTTCTTAATCATTATGATTATCACAAAACATGATACTAAAGTACTCTCCCATCTTTTCAGATTTGAGAAACTTTTATCTTTTTGCCTAATTTAATTCTTCTTATGCGTTTTTTCATACATGAAAACTTTTCCAATGTTTCAGAATTATACTTAAACTTGTAAGTATGACCATATTTACTTAACTTTTGTAAATCATGATGAATAGTTTTATCGATCTTTGTGGTGGACTTGACCAGTGCAGAAGAATGTGTACTCGATCACTTAGTCCTTTACTTGACTCACATATACATGTGAACAATGTATTAGTCTTAATTTTCCAAAGATGAAAAATTCTCATTCATCATACAATACAACTTTCATGATTCCAAGTTTCTGTCCAATTGAAACTTGGGTGATGAGAATCTTTCTTAATTTGGTAAATTTAGACATTACCACAAAATAAAGAATTAAATTCGTATTTCCAATATTGCTAGAAACATACAAACATCAATTTTTTCATAAATGCCATTACAAGGGGATATGATAAGATAAAACAAAATTTTATTTATTTATAAAATTCAGAAAAAAGTTTTTCCTTACAATGCAACTTTAAATGAAGACTATGCTATTACATATCTCCTAGCAATCTATCATAACTCCTAAGCAGCAGCTCAAAAATCCGATCTTCAAATCATGCGGTTGAAATCCATCTTCTCGATCAGATTCAACATACTCTTCCTTTAAGTTTCCTTCCCTTTGCTTGATCCTGCCATACATAAAATTGTAATCTAGTCACATCATGTATTAAGAATCAACAATTATAAACTTAACAATGTTAGATTGTGCCTAAAGCAGAGTCAAACTTTTTGATTCTTCCTTCTCTCAGATCTTTCAGGTAGTTAGGGCAGCTTCGCTTCCAATGTCCCTTCTCTTGACAGTAAAGACATACAGACTATTTGGGAATAGTACATGGGACTGTCACAGACTAAGTCTTTCTCTTTACCATTTGGTCAACCGGGTTGACCATGGCCAATCCCTTTCCATTGGGAAGAGAAACCTTTTACGGACTTCCAATGTTACCTTGAGGCGTAGACCTTCCAATCAAATTTGCTTAACCATTGCGCCAAATCATTGTTGATTCAGCAGCAACAAACAAATAATAAATATCTATTAGGGTTATGTTGTGATCTGTCACATAGTAGTCTTTAATGAACTCACTATATGACTCAGGAAGTGACTGAAGAACCCAGTCAATAGCCAACTTCCTTGGGACATCGACACCCAACACTCTCAGCCTGTCGATATGTGACTTCATCTCTAATACGTGAGAACACACAGGCCTTCCATCTTCATGTTTCATTGCAAGCAGGGCTTGAGTGTAACGTCCAAAAATTTTCAACCAAATTAAACTTTTTAAAAGCAAACCATATTCATTAATTCATTACAAAAAGGTTTTCAATTCATTTATTATCAGAGTATTTCCCAGAACCACATCATAAGTACATAAAACATGAGGAGCGGTATGATCACGCCTTCGCCTTGCCACGATCTCCAAGAGTACCTAAAACAATACACTGAAAACTGTAAGCCCAAAAGCTTAGTGAGTTACCCCCAAAATACCAACCACTTATACCATACTCATAACATATCATATCATAAACAGAACAGCCATGCACTTCGGTTCTACTGCGTGACTGGTCCGCCGCACCGGGCCTTAAGTCCACCTGGTCCACCCTCCGAGTCTATCCATATACATCGGGTCTGCAGTGTGGTCGGTCCGCCCGCACCGGATCTGCAACCCACCTGGTCCACTCTCTGAGTCTACAATATGACTGGTCCCCCCGCACCGAGCCTTCAGTCGGCCTGGTCTACTCTCCGAGCCTCGGCACGTCTGGTCCTCCCTCATGGGGCCTACAGCCTATCCGGACTGCTCGTTGGGCCTTTGGGATATCCGGTCCGCCCTGGGTATGTTGGCCTACAGCACAAAGCAGGACCCGCCTCAACCCAACCCCAGTCAACCAACCATGTGCACATAAACATATAATCATATAGCAATTCATCACTAACCAACCGATCTAGCAGATCACATACATAGCACACTCTAACCAGGATACCGACCTAACCGGTCACTAACATAGCATCATCCTATATACCAGGATTCCGACCATAATTAGGTCTCTAACATACACCTTCCTAACTACCTGGATGCAAACATATAGCAAAGCAATAACGTAACAAATACCCGAATTTCTATCCGATAAAGGGCCGACCTTGGTGCCTTAGACCCTGTCGATATAGTGAGGATAACTCACCTAGAAACTGCTGACTGAAGAGATGAGATCACGCTGCTCCAACCTTCGACACAAACTCCACCAATGATCAATACCAAATGATTGAACTTAATAAATACCAATAATTATAAAAATACCCTTGGAAGTCAACCAGTCAACTCTTGGTCAATGTCAAAGTCCTCAGTCAAAGTCAAGCTTCCTGACTGACTCTACTCGTCGAGTCAACCCGATGACTCGTCGAGTCCCTATGCTTTGAAAACTCCCATGACGCGACTCAACTCACCGAGTCGCCCCAAGACTCGCCGAGTCCAACAACTCTGAATCCCTTCATGCTCAACTCACCGAGTCATCCCTCAACTCACTGATTCACCATTCAACCAGAAAAGGTTAGGAATCCACGACCAGACTCGCCGAGTCCAAGGCAATATTCAACAGACTCGTCGAGTTGTTCTTCCAGCTCGTCGAGTCCATGCACATATTCATACTACTCATCGAGTTCACCCATGTGACTCGCCGAGTCTCTTTAATTCTCACTCCATACAGAGGATTTTCAATCCATGCAGGGACTCAAATCTATATATCCACTCTTCTACAGCCTAGCCCTCACATAAAGTTGCTAACTTTACGTGAAACCAAGGAGATATAAGCTGAAAACACTCTAGGGCCAAGGCTAAAGACAAAAGGGCTTCACCAATAACTCTTAAACAGGAACTTTATGACATATAGAACCATCACAAGCTTAGATCTGAAGTAGCATCCTCAGATCCAAGCTTCTATCTCGAATTAGTTCTCATATCAATCACCATACATGAATCCATGAAGAAATAGCTTAAGGAAATGGTTCCTTACTCCTGAAATGAGCCCAACCAACTGTAGATTTCAGATCTCCCCAAGCTTCCTGATAAAAGCCTCCAAACCTTCAAGCTTCAATACCAAAGATCCTCCTCCAAGCTCTAATTCACTCACAATTGGGTTTCCTCATGAATTAGGGTTTCTGGATCTCAAATGGGGAGTAAAGAGGCTGAGGGGAAAACATAAGGTTCTTTATATAGGGTGCAAACCCTAAAATAGGGTTTCTTATTCCAGCACCGACTTGCCGAGTCTAGTTGCCGACTCGCCGAGTCAATCACTTAGCACGTGACCAAAACGTAACTCGACTCGCTGAGTCTATCCATAGACTCGCCGAGTCGATCCTCCTTAATTACACCAAGAACCCTGAACTTGCACTTCTGAACTCGGGGTGTTACAATTCTCCCCCACTTAAATTAGGCTTCGTCCCAAAGCCTGCAGCAACATCCCAGATGATTCTCCCTCAATACAGCGCCTAGTCTCAACCGACCCAGGTTCCTCTAAACACTGCCATCAGACCTCTAATAAGTCCAACTCTTCCCTCGCAGAGTTACGACAACTGATTCAAGCCGACCACCGGCTTCTTTTCTGATAACAACCCTTAGTAGCCAATGATCACCTGATGATACTTTCATCGCTCTAAATCACATAAACACTTGTCTCTTACAAAGTAGATACCATCCTAAACCACCAGGTCCTGACCTGGTACCAACTTCTATCCCTTACCTCGCCTGGCATAATTTTCATAGAATTTCACGGTTGGGACTTATCCCGCTTCCATTCCGAATCCAACTCTTTCCTTTCCGCGCTGACAAGATGACACCTCCTTCAGCTCCTGAGAAACTCCCATGAGCCCTCCTCTACATTCACATACACATGTTGAACCTGCTCTAACATCCTCGGGCTGGAAAAGCTCGACATACCGACAATACCTCCAGACATCCCTAGGATGAATTACCACTACATACATAATCCTCCTGATCTCAACCATACATAAAATCCAAGGCTCCATCCTTACATCCCTTCCAAACTCCTCTGGTTCTACACTACCGGGAATTCTTCCGCAACCTCAACATACACCCAGTCCGGATGAGCTTCCATACCACTGGCATAAACACAGTGCTCGACAACCATAATTGAAATACCCTCAATCATCCATTCTCACTTCTGCTTTCACTTCCGTGAACCAACACTCCCTCCCGGAGTTACATATCTTTCCCTCTCCTTATCTAAGGAAGTCTACTTGAACACCTCATTACTTCAACAAGTGCCACGGTGCTCACACCCCACTCTACACCATCCCCTCGTAGAATAACCGCTATTCCATGCATCAAACACACTCTAAATCTGCTCGCAAGGACTCTCGGGTCCATGCACTGCCTTCTACTACATGATCGATACTTGGGGCCAGACCATATCAATTATTATCCCCTGGTGACGCTTTTCCTCATGCTCCTCGTACCGATCCACTAACACATACAGAGTCTTCAGCATGACTGGACCGCCTTACCAGGGCTTCAGCCTATCAGGATCACTCTCGGAACCTTCAGCATGTCTGGACCGCCCTCCTGGGCCTTCAGCTTGTCTGGACTGTTCCCCGAGCCTTTGGCCTGAATGGTATGCCCGCAGGCCTTCAATCTATCCGTACCGCTCAAAACTGTCTTACGTCACCCTGAACCATTCTTTCCGGGAATCTCTCCCGTACATATTGTTCTAGCCCTCTTGGGGTTCCGAACTCTAACTCCATTCTATATACTCAAATCCCGGCCTAACCATAGGCCCAACCTTGGTCTGTATCCCGCCCCACTCGTTTGTCACCTACTCACACCATCCCACGCTCTTGGCTAAATGAAACACTGCTGAAATCCAAACAGCTAATTGACCTCTCATGCTATCGATTCTCCTGAGAATTTTCCAATTCTCCCCACTTAGAGCACTGACTACCTACCACCGATGACTCAACCGGCATAAATCAATCATTCCTACCCAACATACTCCTCTTACCCATGAACTGAATCTGAAGACGAGAAACTTCCACAAAATCACATTCCGACCGCGCACATCTCGTAATCTAAGGGAGTTCGACCCTCAGCTGAGTACTCCTCAAATTTCAAATGCTATACACGACACTCAGACCAAAAAGCCTAATTCCCCACCAACAATCCTCATGGATGATAACCAACTAAGACTCCAAATACCAAAACCCTCAATCATACGATAACCCCAATGAAAGGACGAACGAATACAATACCAATCATGCGAACGAGACTAGCAGATATATAATAATCCATAACAACCACAAGATAACAAGATATCAAAAAGGAAACATACCCGCAGTTGTATCTGGATCTGCCCTGACCTCCTCTGTTATAAGCTGAAAAGCACGTCCCTGGGCCCTCGGGGGCTCTGCTCCACCCTGACCTCCACCCATAATCCTCAAAGTGGCCGGTGTTGGAGTCTGCACCGGTCCGGCAGTAAGCTGTGGGCAGTTGGCCTCATGTGACCAACCTGATGGCACTGATAACAAATCATCATATCCTGCACTGGGGCTGACTGACGGCAATCCCTCGCATAATTCCCCTCTCTCCCGCACTTGCGGCACGTACCACCGGACCTACAAACTCCGGTGTGACCCTTCCTGCACTTGCCACAAGTCCAAGAATAGACTCTGGTGTGACCAAACTCACCGAGTCCAAGAACAGACTTGCTGAGTCCAAGGCAATATTCAACAGACTCGTCGAGTTGTTCTTCCAGCTCGTCGAGTCCATGCACATATTCGTACTACTTGTCAAGTTCACCCATGTGACTCGCCGAGTCTCTTCAGTTCTCATTCCATACAGAGGCTTTTCAAGCCATGCAGGGACTCAAATCTATAGATCCACTCTTCTACAGCCTAGCCCTCACATAAAGTTGCAAACTTTAGGTGAAACCAAGGAGATATAAGCTCAAAACACTCTAGGGCCAAGGCTAAAGACAAAGGGGCTTCACCAATAACTCTTAAACAAGAACTTTATGACATATAGGACTATCACAAGCTTAGATCTGAAGTAGCATCCTCAGATCTAAGCTTCTATCTCTAATTAGTTCTCATATCAAGCACCATACATGAATCCATGAAGAAATAGCTTAAGGAAATGGTTCCTTAACCCTTAAAATGAAATAATGTCCATATATATCTAATTAGATTTAAAATCACTAATTAGATGGAACATTACACTCCAATGAGGTTAAACACCTCAAAACGAGTGTTTGGAGTGACCCGGGTGACATCTACGGACGTGTAATGGTACGAGGGACTTGGGATTTGAGTGTACTCCCCGAGAGTAAACATTTTAGGGAGTTTACTGCCATAAAACC